>NC_092269.1:5806727-5811727 GCF_036320965.1 Panulirus ornatus
CGAAACTTTCACATCATTCGAAGCCAAAATTTTGAATACATTTATAGATTTTTTCTCTCATTCAGTCTCCACTGTAGCTCAGGTGAGTATATATATAGCAATATTTTCCAAGAGCGTCTAGGAACTACATCTTGTATTTGTCGAATTCGGGCATCACACTGCATCTTCATACATCCGGAATACCACCCGGGTTATGTGGCTTGGTTAACGGGCGCGCCATCTCGGTTGTCCAATTCGTTTCTGTTCACTTATACGGCACATAAACATAGCAGGGTTGCCTGTGTTTGACTCTGCTCCAAGGGGACCTTTTTTGGGGGCGACGGTCCGTTCCCACCCGTTTCTCCTGTCCACACGCCTCACCGCTTGTCTTTGGGGAAACACTGAGAACCATTCCTTGTTCGACGTTGTCGTCAGTCTCGAAGAAAACGGGTGTGTCAGTCTTGAAAACATTTTTGTTTATTGTATTGGAATTGTGTTTTGCAGAGGAGTTTAAGTGGATTTTCTTTTTTTTGTCTAGTTATTCTCATTTGTTCTTCTTCTTCTTGTACTTCTTCTTCTTCTACTTCTTCTATCTTCTTCTTCTTCTTCTTCTTCTTCTTCTCCTTCTTCTACTTCTTCTTCTTCTCCTTCTTCTACTTCTTCTTTTTCTTCTTCTTCTTCTACTTCTTCTTCTTCTTCTGTTATTATTATTATTATTATTATTATTATTATTATTATTATTATTATTACTATCATTATTATTATTATTATGATTTATTATTATTAATAATATTATTATTATTATTATTATTATTATTATCATTATTATTATTGTTATTATTATTATTATTATTATATTATTATTATTAATGTGATTATTATTATTATTATTATTATTATTATTATTATTATTATTATTATCATCCATGTATCCCCTACGTGTAGTAAAAGGGGACAAAGAGTGGGCAGGAGTGGGGTATATGGAAATCCTCCCCTCCTGTATGTTAGCTTTTAAATATCGTCAGATACATTAGTGGTTCGATGCAGTTTCTACCTGCATATGTCTTTCTAAATGTCACTATATTTTCTCCCCTTGTTTAGTTTCAGAACATCGGCATTCCAGTAACATGATAACATGTTGCGCACATCTGTATCTTCCAGTCTAAACTGGACGCCCCCTCCACAGGATATTTGCACAACGTGTTACCCCAGAAGCTTGGGGTGTTGTAGACGTACCGTACCTCTCCTGAGCATTTGCTTCAAATCTATGGGGGGTTTCTGTTTCCCCCCCAGAGTGTGGAGTACAGCGTGCATAATTGGACTAGCTCTTCCTCCGCCTCTCTATAAGCCATAGTGTCTTCCAAAGTCCCTTCTTCCGTATTCTCTGGGCGGCAACACGTCTCCAGCCAGTATTCCTTTTCTGTCCTCTCTCTCTCTCTCTCTCTCTCTCTCTCTCTCTCTCTCTCTCTCTCTCTCTCTCTCTCTCTCTCTCTCTCTGCTGCCCCCTTTCCCATGTTCTGCGGGTATCATTTTCGCCGGTGCTGTCATGAGTTGGCCACGTGTGATACCCAGCACCAAGGCTTGGGTTGGGGGGACCTCTGGCACGTTACCGCTTCCCATAGTTTTTGTTTTGAGACGGATCAAACGAGGCTTAGCCGTTATCCTTTTTTTTTTCATCTAGAATTGAGAAGATGTGATGTTCCCTTCCTCATTTCATCTCCCCTTCCCCCGTTCCCTCATTCTCCCCCCCCCCCTCCTCCCCATCCTATAACCTTTTCAGCCTTCAGGAGTCGGGTTTACAAACATCAAAGGAACCTGATTAATCTCCTCATTCCTTTTTCTTTTTTTCTTCCTATCCCGTTTTCTTTTCGCCGGAGATGGCCATGACTGGGGCGTGTTTTGCTCGGGCCATGTCGAACCCTGGAGCCAAGCTGAGGCAAGGGAGGTTTACACGCCCAAAGGAAAATTATCATTATTATTATTATTATTATTATTATTATTATTATTATTATTATTTTATTATCATTATTAATGATAATGATATTGTTTTCAGTATTATTATTATTATTACTTTTATTATTATTATTATTATATTATTATTATTATTATTATTATTATCATTATTACTATTATTATTATCATTATTATTATTATTACTATTATTATTATTATTATTATTAATATTATTGTTATTAATATCATTATTATTAATATTATTATTATTATTGTTGTTATTAATATCATTATTATTATTATTGATATTACTGTTATTTTCATTGTTATTATTATTATTTTATTATTATTGTCTCCGTCATTTTAGCAGAGAACTTTTTATTTTGTGTATGTCTCTCCATACTTTTTTTTTCTTTACTGTGGCTAGCTTTTACGCTTTCGTTCATGATGTCTGTACTAAGTGGTTTGTATAATTACGATGAGACTCTGCATTTAAATCCAACTTGGTAATAATGTCGATTACGACAAGGTTATACGAATAAATCCACATGGTAATTAAGTCAGTTACGACAAGGTTGTACGTTTAAATCCACTTTGGTAATTAAGTCAATTACGACAAGGTTGTACGTTTAAATCCACCCCTTGTTTAATTATGTCTATTTCGATTAAATGTTGCGTTTAGATCCGCCTTGATAATTGAGCTCTTAAAGAACGAGGAGGTTTGTGTGTGTTTTTTAAATCCGCCTCGGTAATTATTTACTTCCCCCCCCTCCCTCCCTCTTGCTCCAACCCCCAAATATTGGACTTGCCGACTTCTCCTTTAGGAAAGTCGGTCCTTTATCGAGAAACAGACAGATTTGTGGGCCGGGTGGTAGAGAGAGAGAGAGAGAGAGAGAGAGAGAGAGAGAGAGAGAGAGAGAGAGAGAGAGAAATAGGTATTGAATTTTCGCCAGGGGGTAAGGGGGAAAAAAGAGACTTAATCCACTGGGAAGGTGGAGTTGAGTCAGTTCACGAATGACACCTTCCACCTTGCTTGGTTTCGTTCCACTGACGTTCGTGGCCGGGTTGCGGAAATTCGAGAGGGACGTTCTTTTACAAGAAGCTTCTAAAATGTTCTTTTTAACGTTGTGTGTGTGTGTGTGTGGTGAATTTTGCTTTCTCAATACAGCAGATTTACCTCTCTCTCTCTCTCTCTCTCTCTCTCTCTCTCTCTCTCTCTCTCTCTCTCTCTACTCTATCTATCTATCTATCTATCTATCTATCTATCTTTATCCCTACTGTGTCAATAGGAGTGATCTATCTATCTGTTCCGACCAGTGAAGAGCGTTTGAGTATGAAGGACATTTTGTGTGGTACGTGCTACGTCCCTCGTTTTCAAGACCTGGTTTCTTATACCCCAGGGTGACCAGGTCACAGGTCAAGCATTACGACAGGTCAAGCATGATCATATGCCAGGACTGGGTCAGAGGTCTCTTAGCCACCCGTTCCGGTACATGGGTCTCACATTCAGGAATTACGAGACGGGTTTAAAACCATGGCTATTCTTGAGAGAGTGTTGCACAGAGCCCAGACACATTCAAATCTTATCTTATCTTATCTCATCTTATCTTATCTTATCTTATCTTATCCCTTCGTCTTTTAGGGGTAGAACTACTTGCCCTCACGACTCTGTTGATAACCCCGCCATCACACATACCAAGACCGCCTCACACACGGCCGGCCTGCCTCCATGTCTCTACTTTTACATATCTCACGTCTCAAGGGATACGGGAATCAGACCCAGAGGACCATCCCGTGTAGAGATCATAGACCCGTATAGATTTATGGGGTTAGATCAATGCCTTTCCAATTCCAATTCCATTCCATTCTTCTCCTACATTTGGAACGACTTGGGGAAAACTTAAGTCTTTCCCAGTTTCTCAAAGTCTCTCCTCTGAGAACTATATACATTTATTTTTCCCTCCCGCACACGTTTATATTGAGCCACAGTACGAATGCCTCCCGGGTTATTTTGCAAGCCTTGATGATAATTTCATGGCGCGCCGGAGACCCGTTTCAGTCCGCCCATCTGGTCAAGAAGAATTTTCCAACCCGTAAACATTACGAGGATGTATACACATATATATTACGGGTTAAAGATGGACTCCATTTCTCTGATGGCGGTGTTGATGTAAAGGTTTGATTCTGAAAGAAAAAAAAACTTTATTGGGTATTTATGATTCTGAAAAGTTTATTTAGGTGTTTACGTCCAGGAAGAATTTATGATTAAAGGAATTAATGACATTTATCGAATGAGCGATCACTGATAGAGACGCTGATTTGATTAAGGTAATTACTCTCTTTAAATTATTAGATAATTAATCTGTAGGTTTATGCTGAAACGAATTAGTTGTCATTTTACGTAATTGCAAATAGTGATGTCTTTTTCATTTATTTAAAGGTTTTTCGATGAATATGTTGTCATTGGTATTTTTTTTGTTAATAGTCAGCTCTGCAATTAACATTCTTTTTTTAAACACTATTCAGAGACATAGACAGATCTGATTGGCGCCCAGGGTATAGTTACAGGAGCTAATGGCCATTGACCATTCGTTTGTGTCGGCTAGACCTATCGAACCCATATATATATATGTCCAGCCTGGTTGACCTTACCAATGTTCAAGGTCCCGAACACAGGGTGGGATCGTTCACGGTTTGATGGAACAGTAAGGCAAGAAAGTTGAAAGGGAAAGAAGTTATTCCCGTATGATGGTGTGTGGCGACTGGTAGATTTGATGTTAAATGAGTCGTATTAGGTCCATTGCGTAGTCCATGCATCATGCGAAGTTGCCTGCCGAATTTTGATGACAAGGATTGCATGATTTGGACTGATCATGAAGATAGTCATGTGTTAGTTATGTTGCATGACGCATGAAGCCGCGGACAGGCAGTCTGATAGCGAATACTGACGGCTTAGTTCATCCCGTCCATAGGACGTCGCTCCCCCGTATACCACATCGTTCCAATTCGCTCTATCCCATGCGCGCCCGTGTTTGTAAGGACATGAGTAAACGCCATTTTCAAGTTTG
>NC_092269.1:5814227-5849227 GCF_036320965.1 Panulirus ornatus
ACCCCCTACTCCCCTCGTGTTCTTATTGGCTGGCTCTCTCTCTCTCTCTCTCTCTCTCTCTCTCTCTCTCTCTCTCTCTCTCCTCTCTCTCTCTCTCTCTCTCAGGTCAGAGAGTGCGCCAGGTATTTCTCGTGAGCTGGGTAATAAAACCATGACAGGTCTGTGCTTCACGACCTGTCAGGTCAGGTCAGGTCAGTCTGCCAGCTTCCCTGTAAAGAAAATGGGTTGGCGGCGGGTTGCAATGTCGTCTCAAATGGGTAGTTCATCAACTTGGAATAAGTTGGCTATAATGGCTTTTGCATCAGTGGTGCTTAATTGAAACACACACACACACACACACACACACACCACACACACACACACTTCTACCATCCCATTTTCTTTTCTTCTTCTTCAGAAGGAAGTTGAGATACGTAGGCTAAGTCATTTCACCAAACCTGCGCCAAAACTTATAAGTTCAAGTTTTGCCGCCGGAGTCTCTCTCCGGTCGAGTGACTGTCGAACGCGTCAAATTCTCAGTAACTTGTGTCGCGCTCTCTGGGGGGGGGGGGGGGGGGAGTCTGCCGCCTCGTAATGTAAACAACGCCCACGGTGTAGTGTCGGCCCCAGAAGGAGGAGGAGGAGGAGAGGAAGAAGAGGAGGAGGAATCAGGAGGAAGAGGAAGAAGAGGAGGAGGAGTAATCAGGAGGAGGAAGAGGAGGAATCAGAAGGAGGAGGAAGAGGAGGAATCAGAAGGAGGAGGAAGAGGAGGAATCAGGAGGAAGAAGAGAAGGAGGAGGAAGTGGAGGAAGAGGAGGTATCAGGAGGAGGAGGAGGAGGAGGAGGAAGAAGAAGAGAAAGAGGAGGAGGAGGAGGAAGAGGAGGAATCAGGAGGAGGAGGAGGAGGAGGAGGAATCAGGAGGAATCAGGAGGAGGAGGAGGAACCAGGAGGAGGAGGAGGAGGAATCAGGAGGAAGAAGAGGAGAAAGAGGAGGAGGAATCAGGAGGAAGAGGAGGAGAAAGAAGAATCAGGAGGAGGAGGAGGAGGAGGAAAAGGAGGAGGAGGAGGAGGAATCAGGAGGAGGAGGAGGAGGAAGAAGAGGAGGAGGAGGAGGAGGAGGTATCAAGAGAAATGGATCTGATTTTAGGTACGGGTGAGGAGGTCTCATGGGTTCTGGAAATTCGCTGTTTGGAGGAGAGGGTTCGTGTAGCGTAGCTGTCTCCTAGCAACTACCCAGCCCCAGAGAGAGAGAGAGAGAGGGAGAGAGAGACTACACAAATACACAGACCACTCCAGACAGACCCCCAAAGGACCAAGCGAGGTGGTCTGGCCCCAACACTTACTGGGGAAAAAAAAAAGAGATGGTCTCTTTGAGAGCAGCAATAGAGGGAAAGGAGAGCGACGTAAAGTCTCTCTCTCTCTCTCTCTCTCTCTCTCTCTCTCTCGAGAGAGAGAGAGAGAGAGAGAGAGAGAGAGAGAGCCAGGCCCCAAGGGCTCCCCCCAAAAAATGCTTTACTAAAGTTGTTAATGCAAGAATCTTGTACGGTACAAGGATCTGACACAAGCCTCCTCCTCCTCCTTCCCCCCCCCTCTCCTCCTCTTCCTCCTCCTCCTCCCCCCCACACGACCTTCCCCCCACCCCCTCTTGCCTTATACACCCTTTTCCCCTGCTCCTGTATTACTACCAACCCCTCCCACTCTCTCTCACAGTCACCTTTGCTGACCTACGTCCTCTTCTAGCCTCTTCCCTTCGTCCATTTTCTTTTTCTTGACCTTCCGTTACCGTTTTCTTTTCCACTCTCCCTTCTACTTTCACTCCCATCTTTTCCACTCTACCTCCTTCTGCCACTCCCCTTCCTTTCCACTCTTCTTCTGCCACTCCCCTTTCTTTCCAATCCACCTTCTTCTGCCACTCCCCTTCCTTTCCACTCCACCTTCTTCTGCCACTCCCCTTCCTTTCCACTCCACCTTCTTCTGCCACTCCCCTTCCTTTCCACTCTACGATCGATATGCATGTCGCCTGGTCTCTGTCAGAGGCGACATCTCGAACTGTTTTGTCTGGTAATAACCACAGATTGTGTGGCGTTGACCCGGGAAGGTGGCGAAAATCTCTCTCTCTCTCTCTCTCTCTCTCTCTCTCTCTCTCTCTCTCTCTCTCTCTCTCCTCTCTCACCACCACACACACACACACACACACACACACACACACATACACACACATTAATCGACCCATTGCAAAGCAGACTTTCGCTTTGATACATAGAAACATTAGCGCCGCGAACCATGGCCGTTTCAGTGAATTATTTTGAAAATAACGAAAGATCAAATAAAAAAAAAAGAAAAAAATGACTTTGTGGATGTACAAGATGTGAAGAGAATATTGGAAATCCCCCAGAAAAAAGCAGATTTATTTTTTTAAGCAGATTTTTTTTTTCCAGTTTCCCCAGAGTTCGCCGGAAGCCCCGAATCTGCTGACCTGGTCTTTTCCCTTCTCCCCCAGAATGTCCACATAACAAGCAGATTGTCAGAACTCTTATAGAAACAGGGAGGGATATATGTATATATATATATATATATATAATATATATATAATATATATAATAATATATATATATGTATATATATATATATATATATATATATTTTTTTTTTTTTTTTTTTTCCTTGACGCATTCCTTGTCGCTCCAATTTTCTAAAAGGTTTTATGATTAAAGAAAGTAAAGGGCGTAGAGATGTAATTAAGACTTGGTATGCTATATAGTCTTGTATAGTGTAATATATATATTTCTTTTCTTTTAAGCTACTCGCCATTTCCCGCGTTAGCGAGGTAGCGTTAAGAACAGAGGACTGGGCCTTTGAGGGAATATCCTCACCTGGCCCCCTTCTCTGTTCCTTCTTTTGGAAGATTAAAAAAAAACCGAGAGGGGAGGATTTCCAGCCCCCTGCTCCCTCCCCTTTTAGTCGCCTTCTACGACACGCAGGGAATACGTGGGAAGTATTCTTAATCCCCTATCCCCAGGTATGTAATATATATATATATATATATATATATATATATATATATATATAGACTCGTCAGGTGGTAATATCTTCCATTGATTTAGCTCAGACTTGATCAGCAGCCTCTGTACTCGTCCTCCAAGTCACATAACTGGAGGGAACCATGCTCAACAGGCTCTGTTATCTCTCCCAAGTCACATAATGGGAGGGAACTGTGCTCTAAGGCTCTGGTCTCCCGCAAAGTCACATAACGGGAGGGAACTATGCACAGGAGCGTCGTAAGTCTCCCGCAGAGTCACATAACGGGAGCAAACCGCCCACCAGTGCAAGCAAGCGCTGAGCCAGACGCCACCGTGGCTTGAGTAAACAGACACACACACACACACACACACACACACACTGGCAGACATAGCGTGATGTATACAAATTGTTAGTGTACGATGTGTCTTAAGGCCTGTGTGATGGGGCGTTTTTGATGCACATCCGGATTCAGATGTCCTTTAGGTTGTGTTAAGAAAAAATCCGACGTGGATCTTAAGTGCTTTGGAGACTCAAAAGATATTCATGATTGGATCTCATTGACCCGTATGATTTCTGAAGGTGTTTAGTGCGATGCGAAAACAGAGAATTGATAGGATCTGGTCGCCTGGGCATTATAAACACCGCTGTAGGAAGATAGGAATACAAAAGAATCATAGAAAAGGTGTTTATACGATACGGGAGATCGTAGAAGGAATGATGAAATGATGCCATCCGCAGAAGCACTTGTGAAGAGCAAATTAATAATAATAAGAAGTATGATGCCGTGGACTAGGAGGGGACCTGGCGGTATTGTGATGTGAATCTGGTGGTGAGAAATTGGTGCTCGTGCCACGAAGGGAACTCATTTCACTTGATGTATATGCCAAGCTTGCGGGCGGGCGGGCGGGCGGGTCTGTGTGTAATTTGCGATGCCGGTGGTAAAGCTGTGCCGAGCTGGGAGGGGCAGGATGGCTAGCTAAAGAGAGAGGGAGTGTAGGGTTGGGGTTTAGGGGGGTGTGTGTTGTCGTCAGCCGCTGTCCAGATTTGGGGAAGGGAAGGACTCTTAGTTCGGGGTGGGTGGGTTCGGGTGGGTGTGTGGGTGGGTGGGAGGAAAAGATTGAGATGGATGAAGAGGTTGCAGCGGCGAAAAGGGAGTTTAAAGATAGTGGTGGCCTTGCGAATGGTTGGTTAGGTTAGGATGGATGGATCATCCTGCGTGGTAGGGCTGTGGCTTGGAGCGGCCACACACCCACCCACCTAAGGGCCTGTACTGCTAGTTGAGAGAGAGAGAGAGAGAGAGAGAGAGAGAGAGAGAGAGAGAGAGAGAGAGAGAGAGAGAGACTAAAGTGCCTACGATGAGATTTGTGCCTTGACGACAGGGCCTGCGCGTAGCGCTCACCGCGAGAGAGAGAGAGAGAGAGAGAGAGAGAGAGAGAGAGAGAGAGAGAGAGAGAGAGAGAGAGAGATCAGAAAGAACTCAGGGAAAGAGGTAAAATATGGAAGTTGCATTTGATAATCAAGTTCTCAGAGTTCACTTCTCTTCCTTATAGATGCTCATCATGATTACTTTCTCCTTCCTATCCTTCATTTCCCCATTTATTACCCCTCTCACCGCTCGTTCCTCTCTCTTCCTCCCTGCTTCCCCTCCTCTCCTTCTTCCCTGCACCTCCATCGCTCACATACTTCCCTGTGTAATTACAAGAATTCGCAGACTAAGAAAATCAGTGTAATTAATTTAGGGAGCGGAGAGCGAGTTTGAGATCAGCCATCCGGTTAATGACGGAACTTGGGAGCCGTTTTCCGGACTGATTATCCGGAACAGTAGGTAAAGTGTCCGGTTTGTTCATCCGTAAGTCTCCGAGATTTGTTGATTGATGTTGTCTCGACTTCAGGTGAAGGTGGGGAATTAGGAAGGTGGGGGGGTGCTGCCAAGTTCGACCCCAGAATATCGGTTTGACTCTTCTCGACGGGTACGACCCTCGAGAACGACGTGTACGACCCTCGAGAACGACGGTACGACCCTCGAGAACGACGGGTACGACCCTCGAGAACGACGGGTACGACCCTCGAGAACGACGGGTACGACCCTCGAGAACGACGTGTACGACCCTCGAGAACGACGGTTACGACCCTCGAGAACGACGTGTACGACCCTCAGAACGACGTGTACGACCCTCGAGAACGACGGGTACGACCCTTGAG
Organism: Panulirus ornatus; assembly: GCF_036320965.1. Lineage (NCBI taxonomy): Eukaryota > Metazoa > Arthropoda > Malacostraca > Decapoda > Palinuridae > Panulirus > Panulirus ornatus. The sequence goes on from NC_092269.1 coordinate 5,819,431, forward strand.
GACAAAGAGTACGACCCTTGATCACGTCGGGTACGACCCTTGATCACGTCGAGGACGACCCTTGAGCATGACGGGTGCGACCTTCGAGCACGACGGTACGGCCCATGAGCACGACGGGGTACTACCCTCGAGCACGACTGTGCGATCCTTGAGCACGGCGATTAAGGTCCTCACGGACGACAAGTACGACCCTCAAGCACTAGTATTAACGACCCTCGGGGTACCAAACACTTGAACGTGACGTTGCAACCCATTGGGTGTAAATGGCCTTAGACTTCGACCTTAACCTCGATGGTCGCATTGTCTATGACTTGAGGATCGTACAGTCGTCCTCAAAGCGGTGAGGAAGGCCCGTCTGCTAAGGTGGAGGTCTGTTCGTCTGTTTGGTTGTCTGGTTGACTTAATACCTGGAAGTGAATGTAAAGAAAATGGGAACGGGGTGGCGTCAAGGTCATGGGGATGAGGGCGTTGAAAAATTCCGTGTAAAACTGCCCATTTTAAAAGCCCCAAGCGAAGCTGACATACTCAGAAGTTTGTAGAAGTTGGCAGACCATTTTTTTTTTTAATTATCAATTCTTCAGAAATGTTCAGAAACCATGAAATTTTTTTTTTCTCGAAAAGTTAGCACGTATCTGCAAGTTTAAACCCGTCTGTGTTATTTTCGATTCACCTTAAGATATATATATGGTCCCTGTTTATACTTCATTGTAATTTGTTGTGAGGTAAGCCATTTCACCCTCGTATGGACGGAAGCGACTTATTTCTTGCGTTGGAGGTCTCTTAATTGTTGAAGTTCTGCGTGTGCCGGTGGACTTGTCGAAAACCTGAATTTTGCGTGTAGAATAAAATGAGAAAACTTGCACCAGACATATTTCATTTTCTTCCAAACTCCCCCGGCCCCCAAACTTTCCGCGCGAGATAATTCCATTTGTCGAGACCTTTTCTTCTTCCTATATATATATATATATTATATATATATATATATATATATATATATATATATATATATATTGTGTGTGTGTGTGTGTGTGTGTTGTTGCGATGTCTTCATTTCGTTTTCATCCAGCGACCTCTTCCCTCCCTCGAGAATAAGGTGAGGACGACCTCCTACCACTTGAAAGCGAGGCTTCTCCTCCCGACGTGGGCAGATGGACCAGTTTCTCCCACGGCGGGATGTGAGGGAGGGGAGAGAGAGAGAGGCGTGTGTGGGTCTTCAGCTTCCGTCAGTCTTTCAAGCGCCTCCTGCTTTGTTTTGCCTCGGCTCTCTGTTTAATTCGACCTCGGGGAACTCCTTGATACAGTGGGTTTTCCTGCTCCTGCAGGAGAAATTAGACACACACACACACTCGTTTTGCGTGACAGATTTAAAGATTCTGATTATATTTGAAGAGGTTGGATACCCCTTAATGTCCATGTGGAGTCAGGCTTAATCACCATATAGAATACCACATATTCCCAGATTTTCATTAAAATCTGAAAAAGCTGAAAATCTGAGCAAAATGTTATCCAAGGCTATAGCCTTGCATTTTTCTTGATTTTTTTTAAATAGATTTTCCTGAAAATTTCAGCATAGATGCTTTTACTTCTGCTGAATAAGAATCTATGGTCAAAACCTTGAAATTCGTGTAACTAGGCGAGTGATTAGCATATTAATATAATTATGATTGATATTAAGTATGTAATTAAGCGCTTAATTTTACGAAATGCAGTCTTTTGACTCGATACCCTTAATCACCATATAGAATACGACATATTCCCAGATTTTCATGTAAATCTGAAGAAGTTGAAAGTCTGAGGAAAATATTATCCACAGGGATAGCCTTGGATTTTTCTTGATTTTTTTGAAAAAATTGATTTTCCTGCAAATTTCAGCATAGATGCTTTTACATCTGCTAAATAGGAATCTATGGTCAAAACCTTGATATTCGTGTAATTAGTCGAGTAATTAGCATATTGATATAATTATAATTAATATTGAGTATGTAATTAAGCGCTTAATTTAACCAAATGCAGTGTTTTGACTCGATATCCTTAATCACCATATAGAGTACGACATATTCCCAGATTTTCATTAAAATCTGAAAAAGTTGAAAATCTGAGGAAATTTTTCTTGATTTTTTTTGAAAAAATAGATTTTCCTGAAAATTTGAGCATAGATGCTTTTACGTCTGCTGAATATGAATTTGTGGTCAAAACATTAATATTCGTGTAATTAGTTGAGTAATTAGCATATTAATATAATTATAAATAATATTAAATATGTAATTAAGCGCTTAATTTTCCGAAATGCAGTCTTTTGACTCGATTTCCTTAATCACCATATAGAATACGATATATTCCCAGATTTTCAGTAAAATCTGAAGAAGTTGAAAATCTGAGGAAAATATTATTGGATTTTTCTTGATTTTTTTTGTAAAATAGATTTTCCTGAAAATTTGAGCATAGATTCTTTTACGTCTACTGAAAATGACTCTATGGTCAAAACCTTAACATTCGTGTAATTAGTCGAGTAATTAACATATAATTATAATTAATATTAAGTATGTAATTAAGCGCTAAATTATACGAAATGCAGTCTTTTAACTCGATATCCTTAATCACCATATAGAGTACCATATATTCCCAGATTTTCATTAAAATCTGAAGAAGTTGAAAATCTGAGGATTTTTCTTTATTTTTTTGAAAAAATAGATTTTCCTGAAAATTTCGGCGTAGATGCTTTTATGTCTGTTGAATAAGAATCTATGGTCAAAACCTTAAAATTCGTGTAATTAGTAGAGTGATTAGCAAATTAATATAATTATAATTAATATTATGTAATTAAGCCCTTAATTTTACGAAATGCAGTCTTTTGACTCGATATCCTTAATCACCATATAGAATACCACATATTTCCAGATTTTCATTAAAATTTGAAAAAGTTGAAAATCTGAGCAAAATATTATCCTTGGATTTTTCTTGATTTTTTGGGAAAAATAGATTTTCCTGAAAATTTCAGCACTGATGCTTTTACTTCTGCTGAATAGGAATCTATGGTCAAAACCTTGAAATTCGTGTAATTAGTAGAGTAATTGGCATATTAATATAATTATAATCTGAAAATTTCAGCATAGATCTTTTACTCTGCTAATAGAATTTGTCAAAACTTAATATTCGGTATTAGTGAGTAATTAGCATTTATATAATTAAATTAATATTAAATATGTAATTAAGCCTTAATTTTACGAAATGCAGTTTTTGACTCGATTCCTTAATCACCATATAGAATACGAATATTCCCAGATTTTCATTAAAATCTGAAGAAGTTGAAATCTGAGGAAAATATTATCCAGGCTATAGCCTTGGATTTTTCTTTTTTTTTTTGAAAAATGATTTTCCTGAAAATTTAGCATAGATGCTTTACACGCTAATGAATTCTATGGTCAAAACCTTAAATTCGTGTAATTAGTCGAGTATTACATAGATAAATTATAATTAATATTAGTATGTAATTAACGCTAATTTACGAAATGCAGTTTTTGACTCTGATATCCTTAATCACCATATCGAATAACATATTCCCAGATTTTCATTAAAATCTGAAAAAGTTGAAAATCTGAGGAAAATATTATCCAAGGCTATAGCCTTGGATTTTTCTTGATTTTTTTGAAAAAATAGATTTTCCTGAAAATTTCAGCATAGATGCTTTTACGTCTGCTGAATATGAATTTGTGGTCAAAACCTTAATATTCGTGTAATTAGTTGAGTAATTAGCATATTAATATAATTATAATTAATATTAAATATGTAATTAAGCGCTTAATTTTACGAAATGCAGTCTTTTGACTCTATTTCCTTAATCACCATATAGAATACGACATATTCCCAGATTTTCATTAAAATCTGAAAAGTTGAAAATCTGAGGAAAATATTATCCAAGGCGATAGCCTTGGATTTTTCTTGATTTTTTTGAAAAAATAGATTTTCCTGAAAATTTCAGCATAGATGCTTTTACGTCTGCTGAATATGAATTTGTGGTCAAAACCTTAATATTCGTGTAATTAGTTGAGTAATTAGCATATTAATATAATTATAATTAATATTAGATATGTAATTAAGCGCTTAATTTTACGAAATGCAGTCTTTTGACTCGATTTCCTTAATCACCATATAGAATACCACATATTCCCAGATTTTCATTAAAATCTGAAGAAGTTGAAAATCTGAGGAAAATATTATCCAAGGCGATAGCCTTGGATTTTTCTTAATTTTTTTGAAATAGATTTTCCTCAAATTTTCAGTGTCGATTCTTTTACGTCTGCTGAATAAGAATATATAGTGAAAATCTTAAAATTCGTGTAATTAGTCGAGTAATTAGCAAATTAATATAATTATAATTAATATGTAATTAAGCCCTTAATTTTACGAAATGCAGTCTTTTGACTCGATATCCTTAATCACCATATAGAATACCACATATTCCCAGATTTTCATTAAAATTTGAAAAAGTTGACAATCTGAGCAAAACATTATCCATTGGATTTTTCTTGATTTTTTGGAAAAAATAGATTTTCCTGAAAATTTCAGCATAGATGCTCTTACTTCTGCTGAATAAGAATCTATGGTCAAAACCTTGAAATTCGTGTAATTAGTCGAGTAATTAGCAAATTAATATAATTATAATTAATATTATGTAATTAAGCCCTTAATTTTACGAAATGCAGTCGTTTGACTCGATATCCTTAATCACCATATAGAATACGAAATATTCCCAGATTTTCATTAAAATCTGAAGAAGTTGAAAGTCTGAGGAAAATATTATCCTAGGCTATAGCCTTGGATTTTTCTTTATTTTTTTGAAAAAATTGATTTTCCTGAAAATTTCAGCATAGATGCTTTTACATCTGCTAAATAGGAATCTATGGTCAAAACCTTAATATTCGTGTAATTAGTCGAGTAATTATTATATTGATATAATTATAATTGATATTTAGTATGTAATTAAGCGCTTAATTTAACGAAATGCAGTCTTTTGACTTGATATCCTTAATCACCATATAGAATACATCTTCCCAGATTTTTATTAAAATCTGAAGAAGTTGAAAATCTGAGGAAAATATTATCCAAGATGATAGCCTTGGATTTTTCTTAATTTTTTTGGCATATATTCTCCTCAGATTCTCAGTGTCGATTATTTTACGTCTGCTGAATAGGAATATATGGTGAAAACCTTAAAATTCGTATAATTAGTCCAGTAATTAGCATATTGATATAATTATAATTAATATTAAATATGTAATTAAGCGCTTAATTTTACGAAATGCAGTCTTTTGACTCGATATCCTTAATCGCCATATAGAATACGACATATTCCCAAATTTTCAATAAAATCTGAAGAAGTTCAAAATCTGAGGAAAATATTATTTCTTGATTTTTTTGAAAAAATAGATTTTCCTAAAAATTTCAGCATATATGCTTTTACGTCTGCTGAATATGAATTTGTGGTCAAAACCTTAATATTCCTGTAATTAGTTGAGTAATTAGCATATTATTTTAATTATAATAATATTAAGTATGTAATTAAGCGATTAATTTAACGAAATGCAGTCTTTTCACTCGATTTCCTTAATCACCATATAGAGTACCATATATTCTCAGATTTTCATTAAAATCTGAAGAAGTTGAAAATCTGATTTTTGTGAAAAAATAGATTTTCCTGAAAAATTCGGGGTAGATGCTTTAACGTCTGCTGAATAAGAATCTATGGTCAAAACCTTGAAATTCGTGTAACTAATCGAGTAATTAGCATATTAATATAATTATGATTGATATTAAGTATGTAATTAAGCGCTTAATTTTACGAAATGCAGTCTTTTGACTCGATATCCTTAATCACCATATAGAATACGAAATATTCCCAAATTTTCATTAAAATTGGAAAAAGTTGAAAATCTAAGCAAAATATTATCCAAATATTACTATTTGTGTAACGGGAGGAGAGTTTTACACTCGTATTGTCCCGTCTCTTAACCTTGTGGATATGTACCATGTCTTTACTCCTGTGTATGTATCACATACACACACACACACACACAACATTACACACGCTAGCTAATGCCAGGTAACCATTTTATCGACCAGATCTTCGGGGCTCTGTCTCTGGTTATGTGTATGTTCTCATGTGTATGTATTTTGAGAACATGTGTATCAGTACATGAATGTATATATGTGTGTGTGTGTGTGTTTGTGTGTGTGTGTGTGTGTTTGTGTACAATTACCTTTTTGTACTGTAGGGGGATGAGTTTTACTCTGGTGGGAGCCCCCCCATCTCTCGAACTTTCTTATACTGTTATAAAACTTAATAAATTCTCTCCCCTCCCCACTTCATAATGGTGTTAGGAAATTTGACATATATATTTGAGGGAGAGTTACCATATATGTCACAGGGGAAGTTAACATTTACGCCACAGTAGTTGAGCATGTATGCCAAAAAAAAAAAAAAAGAATGTAAGGAAGTTTAATACCTAGGCCTGAGGGCAAGATTGAACACACGAGCAGTGGGGGGAGAGTTAATCTACCAGAATTAAAGTTAACATTCAAACCGAAACGGAAAGTTAACATATATACTTGGGGGGGGGATGATGAATTTAACATTAACGCCAAGGGGGAAGGGTAAACACGCGTGACAATTTTGTACATTTTGGGTTATCTTTCATTCTGTAAGAGATTAACAATTTGCATCTTTATTTCTGCAGGAATTTTTCTCGAGAATGGTTTGTTTTTGAGCAAGGCAATTTGAATTTTTCCCAAGTTTGCCTTTGGGCTTTCTCACAAGGTGTTATATATATATATATATATATATATATAATATATATATATATATATATATATATATATAATTTTTTTTTTTTTAAACTATTCGCCATTCCCGCGTTAGCGAGGTAGCGTTAAGAACAGAAGACTGGGCCTTTGTGGGTATCCTCACCTGGCCCCCCTCTGTTCCTCCTTTTGAAAATAAAAAAAAAAAAAAACGAGAGGGAGGTTTCAGCCCCCGCTCCCTCTCTTTTAGTCGCCTTCTACGACACGCAGGGAATACGTGGGAAGTATTCTTAATCCCTATCCCAGGGATAATATATATATATATATATTATAATATTTTCTTTCATTAACTATTCGCCATTTCCCGCGTTTGCGAGGTAGCGTTTAGAACAGAGGACTGGGCCTTTGAGAGAATATCCTCACCTGGCCCCCTTATCAGTTCCTTCTTTGGAAAATTAAAGAAAAAAAAACGAGAGGGGAGGATTTCCAGCCCCCGCTCCTCCCCGTTTAGTCGCCTTCTGCGACACGCAGGGAATACGTGGGAAGTATTCTTTCTCCCCTATCCCCAGGGATAATATATATATATATATATATATATATATATATATAATATATATATATATATATATATATATATATATATATATATATATATAGCGTTAATGAGGTGGCGTTCAATTGGCCGTATCGTCTCGGCCAACAAACCAGTGGGGCTCGAACCCACGTCCGATGAGTGAAGGGAAGGAAACCCTGTCCTCTGTTCACTGAGCTACAGGAAGGAACCAGCTTGTTCACGTGTGTTTCTCAAATACCCGTTCAATGTTTCTCTCAGCGGGTATGAGCTCGGAAACCCCCTATCATACTATGGATGTGCCAGTATTACAATTTGTACGAGTATTATGATATGGAAGTACGAGCATTGCATGTAAGTATTATGGATGTGTATCATAATCCATGCGAGTATTATTTGTGCGAGTATTGTGATGAGGAGGTTCGTGACTCATGGTCAGCAACGCTATAACCATTACACCATGATATTAGTGATAGATATTTATCCCTAGGGATAGGGGAGAAAGAATACTTCCCACGTATTCCCTGCGTGTCGTAGAAGGCGACTAAAAGGGGAGGGAGCGGGGGGCTGGAAATCCTCCCCTTTCTTGTTTTTTTTTAATTTTCCAAAAGAAGGAACAGAAAAGGGGGTCAGGTGAGGATATTCCCTCTAAGGCCCAGTTCTCTGTTCTTAACGCTACGTCGCTAACGCGGGAAATGGCAAATAGTATGAAAAAAAAAAAAAAAATTAGTGAATATTCATGCGAATATTCGCCTCTTTCCTCGAGACAGATTTTTTTTGTATTTGCGGTCTGCTTTCTCCACGTACTTACTCCTTCTCCTCCTCCTTTTCATCTTCTTCATCATTATCATCATCATCATCATCTTCTTCTTCTCCTCGTCCACCTCCTCGTCCTCATCCTCCTCCCCTCCTCCTCTCCTCTTCCTCCAACACCTCCTCCTCCTCTTCCTCCAACACCTCCTCCTCCTCCTCCTCTTCCTCTTCCTCTACCACGTCTTTATCATGATATTCTTCCTCCTCTTGCTCACCCATCTCCCTCATTCTATCCTCTCCCTCCTTCCTGTTCCCCCTCTCTTTTCTCTCTCTCTCTCTCTCTCTTCTCTCTCTCTCACCCCCACTTTTTTTTCTTCCTCCCCATTCTTCTCCTCTGCCTTCCATCCTTTCCCCTCCTTCTTCCTGTCTTTCTACTCCATCCTCATCCTATCCTTTCCCTCCTTCCTTCCTTCCTTCCTTCCTTGCTTCCTTCCCTCCCCCTCCCTAACCACCCCCCCCCCTCCCCAACGGTAAAGTAACACCACACCGATTGTCTCCCCACCCAGTCTCCACCCTCTCTCCCCTAACCAACCATGCCACACCATCATCGCTCACCCCATCACTGTCCGAACCCAGAGCCCCCCCGCGTGTTTGTAACAGAATGCGGTCTTTTCGGAACGTTTCCCGTCCTCACCCGGTAATTTGCATACTGGGTAAGGGGCGCTTCTGTTTTTTTTTTTTTTCCGGTACGGGAATTCGCGCCCTGATGCGACCTCGCATTCACTGTGGCATAGTTTGTATACCGAAGTTAGTGTCTCTCTGGCGTGTCTCCCTCGCCGGGAAGTTCTTGCAAATGACGTCGAGTTGATCTCGTGTCAGCGATGTGTGTGTGTGTGTCTGCGAGTTTTGCCAGACTTGTGCATGAGTGGAAAAAAGTTGGGAGGTTACGACGTTAAATGATGTCGCTGTATGGCTTTGAACGGTACGGTGTACTTCAGTGAATGAAGGCTGTGTACTTCATTGAATGATGTTATGTATGCCTTTGAACGATACGGTGTACTTCAGTGAATGAAGGCTGTGTGCTTCAGTGAATGAGACCAGTGTCTGGCGTTGAATGGCAAGGTGTACCTCACTAGATTATGCAAGCGTCCTTCAGTGAATGATGTGTGTGCTTGAGTGAATGATGTCAGTTTTATGGCAATGAAGGATGGAGACTTCCTTTGTCCTTCGTGCTGAAGTCATGGCCGAAGTTGCAAAGTCAAGCTGGGAAACTGAAGCTTTTTTTCTTTGAACGAGTGTATTACACTGTGGTCGGAGGTGCTGGTGAAGTCTTGGCCGGAAGTGCTGAAGTCTTGGCCAGATATGATGTACTGGGGTCTTGGCCGGAGGTGCTGAAGTCTTGGGTACTGCCAGGTAGGTCATGGCCGAGCACGTCAGTGGCTGCGTCGCCTCAAGAGCACCTTTGGTCTCGGAGGGCGAGCTCTTCGCCGCCCCCACTGCTGCTGCTGCTGCCAACTTGGCCGGGACTGTGTGTGATGTCCTGGACCATCAGGGGGTTGAGGGTGGCGCCGGTGGCGGTGGTGGAGGGTGGTGGGAGCACCTGCATCGCGAGCGACCTTCCCCATTAGTGTTACCGACATTAAGCAAACCGCCTCTCTGCCGAACCTGCAGTTTATTGCTGCTAGCTCCTCCTCCACCCAGCCAGCCAGCCAGCCAACGAGCCAGCCAGCCAGCCAGCCAGCCATTTTCTCCCCCCCTCGCTCGCTCCCTGCCCTCACAATACCACCTCCCCATCCACCAGTGTGCTCCGTCCAGACCCATTTTCTTGATGTCTCTTTCTCCCTCCTCCTCCCCTCCCTTTTTTCCATCGCCACCGTTCGTCTTTCCCACTCCAACACATTCTCTCTCTCTCTCTCTCTCTCTCTCTCTCTCTCTCTCTCTCTCTCTCTCTCTCTCTCTCTCTCTCTCATACGTATCACCTGACAAAACTCAGCTCACGCGACTCGAATCTTCGTAACACTATATTCTCCCTGCGGTGAGCGCTGTGTGCGTTATAACTTTGGCGTTTGGCAATATCGCGTCGTCGTAAGTACTCTCTCTCTCTCTCTCTCTCTCTCTCTCTCTCTCTCTCTCTCTCTCTCTCTCTCTCGTATCCATGGACCTCGGTTGAGTGATGTGACCTCAGCTGGTTTTCCCTAGATCTACGAGAAGGCTGGGAGTGGGTCGGTCATGTATGCTCCTGGTGTCGATGGAGCAAAGTGGTGGATGGAGGTGAGAAAATGTTTTTTTTTTTTTTCTTGACGCATTGCCAAGACGTTGATGCTGTCGGACGGTAGGGTAGAATAAAGAGGTAATGGAGGACGAATGTAGTTTTGGAAAATGAGCCGAGACACTCCATAGCAGGTGAAGATAGTCAGAATATATGGTTAACAACGTTAGGATGAGAATAGGTAACTCAAAGGGTGGGCCGTTTTGATATCTGTTTCTTCTTATGAGCCGAGACAGTCCATAGCAGGTGAAGATAGTACCAATATATGGTTAACGACGTTAGGATGAGAATAGGTAACTCAAAGGGTGGGCCGCTTTGATATCTGTTTCTTCCTTTTCACCCCCCCCCCCCCAAGCTTTCGGAACTCTCAACAACAACCAACAACAACAACAACAACAACAACAATAATAATCCATGCCATTCCAACAACTTTGACCTGATCGCCATTTTTAAAAAGTAGGTTTTCTATCATCCCTCCCCCCCCAAAAAAAAAAAAAAATCCTTTCATATTTCTCTCACTCATTAAGTCCTCTTCACATTTCAATTAAGGCCAGGCCACGGTGTGGCCTTTAGCCCGTACCTAGAACCTCAAGCATTTAAAAAAAAAAAAAAGGAAAACTTGAAAATAAAAAAAAATGCCATTTACATAAGAAGTAACGCGTTCAGTTATGTAGGCGTCACAACATAGAGAAGAGAGAGAGAGAGAGAGAGAGAGAGAGAGAGAGAGAGAGAGAGAGAGAGAGAGAGCGGATGACTGGATGAGTGTGTGAGTTGTTAGAGAAAACGAAGTAAGGGTAGGCGGCTAGGTATGGTATGAATGGGTAACGAAGAAAATCTATGAGTAGTTATGTAGAGACGTAGAGACGTTAGGTGTAAGGGGAGTCGAAGGTCAGAACAGGTGAAAGAACTTGGATTAGAAAAGAAAGTCATTTATTTTCGGAAATGGACGTCAGCTACGGTGAGAGAGCTGGTGGATGAGAGCTTTTAAGAGTAAGAGTCGGGAGGTGAGGGAGACTGGGTGAGAGTAGTAGAGTGGTGAGGGAGACTGGGTGAGAGTAGGGAGGTGAGGGAGACTGGGTGAGAGTAGGGAGGTGAGAGAGACTGGATAAGAGTAGGGAGGTGAGGGAGACTGGGTGAGAGTAGGGAGGTGAGGGAGACTGGGTGAGAGTAGGGAGGTGAGGAAGACTGGGTGAGAGTAGGGAGGTGAGGAAGACTGGGTGAGAGTAGGGAGGTGAGGAAGACTGGGTGAGAGTAGGGAGGTGACGGAGACTGGGTGAGAGTAGGGAGGTGAGGGAGACTGGGTGAGAGTAGGGAGGTGAGGGAGACTGAGTGAGAGTAGGGAGGTGAGGGAGACTGGGTGAGAGTAGGGAGGTGAGGGAGACTGGGTGAGAGTAGGGAGGTGAGGGAGACTGGGTGAGAGTAGGGAGGTGAGGGAGACTGGGTGAGAGTAGGGAGGTGAGGGAGACTGGGTGAGAGTAGGGAGGCGAGGGAGACTGGGTGAGAGTAGGGAGGTGAGGGAGACTGGGTGAGAGTAGGGAGGCGAGGGAGACTGGGTGAGAGTAGGGAGGCGAGGGAGACTGGGTGAGAGTAGGGAGGCGAGGGAGACTGGGTGAGAGTACGTAAGCCATGAACCTGTGGTAGAGATTAATGAAATGGTTTCCCAGGGCACTTTAGCTGGACTGGAGAGATTGCTCTGTACCCGGGCTCTTAGCCGGACTGGGGAGTGTTCGGTTCCCGGGCTATGAGCCACGGTATTCAAGGCTGTGAGCTAGACTTGGAGAGCGTTCGGTTCCCGGGGTCTGTGAGCCACGGTTCGCAAGCCATGCCGTTGCATTAACTGTTATGGGCTGACTTGCTCAACTTGACACGATATACACTTGGTCTGTGACCCGAATGCTTCACAGCATCGCTTTTCAGAAGCAACCAACGTAGAGAGAGAGAGAGAGAGAGAGAGAGAGAGAGAGAGAGAGAGAGAGAGAGAGAGAGAGAGAGAGAGAGAGATTAAACCTTCATTGTGAGAAATTCGATCTGTTTGCATTGGGCTCTTATTATTTTGACAAGTTCATCCTTGAACTGTTGTGCTGAAGTGGATGTGTTCCCCATTTTCTCTCCCTTAAGCATATTAACATCTGTTGAAACAACATCACTGCTCCTTCCCTCTTCATGTTTTTAACATCGGTGTCCCTCGAACACTTGTTCTTACATGCTTTCGTGCTTAATAACCTTTTATTTGCTATTCATTTCACCCTCATCATCGTATTCTTCACCGTGTTTATTTACGTGCTATGTCTCTCTCGATTTCCTCAAGTCCATCCTCGCTGCTGTGGTTGTCCCCAAACGCATTTCGGCTCCGCGTGTCCTCCCCAGGAGCAGGGACAGTGTCTGGGGCTGATCAACAGACGTAGAGCGTGTCCTCCCCAGGAGCAGGGACAGTGTCTGGGGCTGATCAACAGACGTAGAGCGCGACGATTTAATGCGGTGGAACAAAGACCTGGTGACATTCAAACGGAGATGCGCAGGAAATTGATTCCCTCTATTATGTGGCCTGGCTTGTTGTGGTCCAGCATCTGGTTTTTTACCACAATATATATATATATATATATATATATTATATATATATATATATATATATATAATATTATTTATTTATTTATTTATTTATTTATTTGAAATGCAGCTCTGTCCATCTTTTGTTCGTTTGTCATAGTGATTATTTTATTACCGCTTGCTGTGGTCTTGTGTGTGTGTGTGTGTGTGTGTATGTGTATGTCCCCCTTTTCCCCTCATCATCCTGTGCTCTCCCTGGTGTTACCGGACTCCTGCAGGGGATATAAGCCGTGAGTGAGGAGTCTCCTTCGACAGTGCCACGTGTGTGTGTGTGTGTGTGTGTGTGTGTGTGTGTGTGTGTGTGTGTGTGTGTGTGGTCGACGATGGACGGAAGGGAGTACAGTCTTCCCAAGGGACCTGTCTCGCTACCAGGGAGCCCAACGTGCCTCAGCTCCTGCGTGGAGTGCAGCCTTGAAGCTGCAGGAGACCCTTGAAAGGGGTCATGGGATTGCATGATAATAACGATAGTAATTACGGTAATTACGATGATAATTAAAGTCTCATGGTGTTTCAACTGTATATGTTATCTTCATTTGTGTCTCTTATTCGTTCCCTCCCCATTGGTTTCTAGTGTATATGTTCTCGAGCACGTGTTCTGGACATTGGTTTCATTAGTGTGTAAACCTGTGGGGGTAGCGTTCTCTGCACGGTGCTTTGTATGTACTGTTACCCGCCAGTAATTAGTCTTGGAAGCATATCTCCCGCATTATACTTCTCCACAGCTTTGGCGGCGAACAAACAGGTCATTTGTGACGCAGGCGAACGCCCCCCCTCCTCCTCCTCCTCCTCCTCCACAGTATTCACTTCCTCGAATTGGTAGTTGGTGTGTCGTTGTCAAGTGCGGGATCGTCCCGGAGCTGTGGTCAGGTCAGCTTCGGCGGGCCCTGTTACGAGGACAGAGGTTGGTTCAGTGCTCCACAAACTCGGTGGCTCTGGCGCTGTGTAAACTTCAAAGCAGACGGCGAGCCGTGGCAGCTGACAGCCTGGGAGTAATTAACGTTGTGGTGTCTCCTGAGGTTGCCTGGGGGGGTGGTGGGTGAATGGCATTTAGGGGAATGGCCGGATGACATGGGACGACTGGTCACTTGAGTGACACAGATCGCGAAGTGGTGCCTCTGCGGGGCAGGCACATTTGGTGCGCGTTTGTCGATTCGGTCTTCGCGAGCGGCGCAGTATCCAAGGGTAGACCTTGATGTGTTGAACACGACGGTGCGAGCCTTATGTATGATAGCCAAGGCCTTTTTAACCTGACACGTTAGTATGAGGTCAAATGTTAGAGGGACAATGTTACCCAAGGGGTCGCACCGTCGTTGCGTCTGGCCTCACCGTCGTGCGCTAAGTCCGCACCGTTATACTGAAGGGTCGTACAATCGTGCGCCAGGGTTCAGGTCAAGAGTTGCAGTCATTGTGGGTCAGGCACGTACCCCAGGAAACTCCCGGGCAAGAACCTGGGGGGCTTTCAGGGGACAAGGAAATTAAGAGACGCGAAATGGCAAGAGATACTCACTCAGGGGGACTAATGGAACGTTCAAGACTCCAGCACCAGCTGCGGTGATGGCAAGACATGCCGAGTATGCAAGACCCGTGGCATGAACTAGCTGAACGTGACATGAGCTGCGGCGATGGCAAGACATGAATATGGCACGAGCAGTGATGATGGGTAAGACAACATGCTGAGCTTGCCATGAGCTACGGTAGCGGCTAGACATGCTGAAAACATTGCAAAGACCTCAAAGAAACTCACTCTCTTTGGTTTTCCCCATGGCTTTCCCCTCGACCGCTCCAACCACAGTCAAAATTCTGAGGAAGGAGGCAGAAGACCCCCTCAGTTGAAAAGTTCGCTTTTACTGAATTTGCCAAGTTACAGATGCTTCTAACTTGGCGAGACGCTAGATCGGGGTGTTGTGTGGCTTCAGAGAAGGTTTGCATAGACAAGAAAGCGATAAGTTAGCGTTAGGCAACGGGCGGACAGATGTATCTTTCAGGCTGATACACACCAGCGGACGTCTGGGTCGGTAGCGAGAGTGGCTCGTTTCATCGTGTCGTCCGATAACTTTCATATTTACGAAAGTTAGATCAAGTGGGCGAAGGAGGCCAAAGACACAGGCGCATTGTGGTCCCCGCTTAGGATGAATATGGAAGCGGTGAACTGCGTCTCGTCAAATGTACGGTGGAACGGAAGAGCATGGACGACATGTGCGAGTTAAACCACTTGAGTACCACGGTTTATGACCCATGATTACCACGGTACGACTGGTACGACCCTAGCTCATGGTGGTTGTGTCTTTTACCGCTCCCATCATGCAGGTGGCGTCACTCACACCACACCACCCTGACGCTACTAGACTTGAAACACTACCTCACGCAATTTAGAACACAGGATCATTTCAAAACAGATGCTTGTGTCCTCTCCCCAGAAATGGACCTTCATCCCCTCGAACACTGCACCTCTCTTCCATAACCATGAGTGGTCAGCCACTTATTCTCACTCGACGAAACTCGAAGCCAACTTGTAGTCGCATGCGACATACTCATGGCATTCACCTTCCCTCACCGTCCAGATCAACACAAGCTGAACGCCCTCAAAGTACTTACCAGTGACAGTTTTGGACAGTGCCTCACCTGTTTAGTCATCCTCGCTGTCAGAGCAGCTATAACAAAGCTGCAAATTACACAAGACAGAGCACACAGAACAATCACAGGCTGCCTAATAGTCCCTCCCAACCATTCCAACATCTGAAGAACGAAGCAAAAATTCTATTAGTGTAGCCTCGCCTCCACATGCTCCCAACCCAGTCTTAAACGCCACTCTACCACTTATACACCCAACGGAAACTTCATCCCCCAAGCATGTATCAGTTACTCTTTTTCAACTGCGAACACCGATTTCGCAGATCACAAGACCCTTCGTACTCAAGATGCAGCTTCCATACTGAACACACACACACACACATACACACACACACACACACACACACACACACACACACACACACACACACACAAAATGTGAATCAAAGGCAAGTGACAAATGATAAATATTTTTCTCATCCATGAACTATCGCCATGTAGTTTCTTTTATCAAGTATAATAATAATACCGTTGTGATAACAGAACCCTCAGCTGATAACACATGACCACTCAGCTTTAAGAGGGTTTTTTTTTTTTTCGTGTTGTCCACTGTGTCTCTGTTTGGTTCTATTTGCAGCATCGCCGCAAGTCTTGTAAATAGCTGGCGTGATAATATATTCCAAAACGTTTTATCTTAATTGAAACATTTCTCTCTCTCTTTTTCCAGCTAGATAAGATAAGAGCAGTGGTGTGTTGTTGAGGTATGAGATAGAAAGTTTTACGTCATGTCGTAAATCTTGATGACTTTTTCCCGTATCACAAATTGAATTTCAGCTTTTGGAGTCTCGCACTTTCAATGAGTTCAAGTGCTCTTGAAAGTTCTCGAGGACTCGGTTCATTCGTGTATGATTTGATTGCTTCGTCGGCGGCCTCGTTTCGAGACGACTCGTCGTGGGTTCGAACTCAGCACGGAGTCGTCGTTTGTCTCTCGTGTGTGTGTATACACACACAAACACACACACACACACACATACACACACACACACTGTGTTCGTGCTCCATTATGACGCCTCTTTCGAACCAGTGGTCTGAACCGGTACGCTGAGGATTTTTGAAGCTGGCCTCGGGAACTTTGTGGGGAAGGTGGGCGATGATCTCGCTGGGGAGACTTTGAGAGTCTCGCGTCGTTTATTTGCCCACAGACACTCAGAAATGGTCGTCCCGTTTTCAGGCCACTGTGACACAACGGGATGGATGTCGTGTGCGTTCTTGAGATTCTTGAATCGTGCAGTCAATGACTCGGGGATCTTTAGATTACGAAGGAGACCAGAAGAAATTGGGAAAAGAGAGAGAGAAAAAAAGAAGAAAAAAAATACGTTTACGGAACGCTCTTCTCTCTCTCTCTCTCTCTCTCTCTCTCTCTCTCTCTCTCTCTCTCTCTCTCTCTCTCTCTCACACACACACACAGAGTAATCGCATACCTTCCTTCCAGCAGGGTCTATTTCTGCAGAGCGTGTGTCAGTCGGCTGGACCCTCGTTGCTTGCCAGGGGGGGTATCTAAACCCCCCTTCCTCCTCCTCCTGCCGACGCTACCTTCAATCTAGGTTCAGACCTTCAGGACACGGGAGCGGGAATAGGGTGGCATTCGTCATATAAACTTCCCCTCGGGGGTCCTTTTGTGCGCCAGGAAGAGAGAGAGAGAGAGAGAGAGAGAGAGAGAGAGAGAGAGAGAGAGAGAGAGAGAGGGAGAGAGACGGCACTATAATGGAGGAGGAACTCGACTGCAGCGTCGCTTTTTTTTTTTATGTCGTAAAATTTCGTTTTGCGTGTCCTCCCCCCCCTCCTAACACAAATTATACACACGGCCTCAATATGGCCTTCAGTGTAACGTCTTTTGGATTAGGATGATTTCATTTTGAGAACCTGATTGGTGGAACGGAGTGAAGAGTTTACGTATGGTGGATGAATTGGATTTGTTTACAGACTCGTGTGTTTCATAAGCTTGAAATACGTGTATGTTGTGTCACACGCTCTGCCAGGACCCCAAGAGAGAGAGAGATGTCTCTTCTCTACAAGGCCTGTAGAGAGAGACCTGTTCTACAAGATCTAAAGAGACGCACCTTCCCTACAAGACCTTAAAAGAGACCTTTCTTTATAAGATCCTAAGAGACACCCCTTCTACAAGACCCCAAGAGAGACACCCCTTCTACAAGACCCCAAGGGAGACACCCCTTCTACAATACCTCCCAGAGAGACACCCCTTCTACAGGACCCCATAAGAGACACCCCTTCTACAAGACCCCATGAGAGACACCCCTTCTACAAGACCCAAAGGGAGACAGCACTCTCCCCGTCTTAATTCATGCCGAGTGGCATCACTTGTGTTGGTGAGGCATCAAAGGTTCCTCGAGGTAGATTGTCTAAATGCGAAGTATTACCTAACGCTTGAAGCCCGCGCTACTATAAAGCAGATAGATAACTCGAGTTGTATGGCTTTGAATAGGGAAAGTGGCTGAGTTCCCACCAGTTGCGTTTCTGGTGGTAAATCATTGAAATCGAGGCCGACATGACCCTATATACCTCACCTGGCTCCATTGTTTTGCTTTGTTTTCCAAAATTAAGACGTATTTTAGATCGACAAGATCATGAATAATCACAGTGTACATTTCAATTGCCTCCTCTCGAAATTTTTGAATGGTTTATCCTACGGGAGTTGAGAAAGATGCCTTCCAGATGGCATATATATATATATATATATATATATATATATATATATATATATATATATATATATATCAATTTGTCTGGATTTCTTCAGTGGTTTGTCCGTTTGATTTCAAAGTTACGACTTCAGTGTTGATGGTTTCTGCTTATCAAGTGGGAGAAGCCTGGAGAACACAGTGTGTGTTAACCAGCGGCCAGTTCTCTTCCCAAAAGCTGTAGTCGGTTAGTAGGAAATGTTAATCATTTTCTGTCAGGTTAGCAACATATTCGTGCAGGATTTTGGTTTATCTTCGGCTGTTGTCGGCTGAGTACAGTCGTAGCCATAGCGATGGTGGAGTTTTAAGGTGTATAGAAACGAGACTCTCGCTTGAAGTTCTGATACACGTGGCGTCAAACAGCAACAGACCACTGGGTCATTTCGAGGCTGAAGGACATGTCAGAAACTCTGAGATTGGTGTGTAAAGACGCCCTTGATATCTCCTTTTGTTGATATTTGTCCACGATGATGAAGGCTTGTGTCTCGGATGCTCAAAATTGTGGGATGACTATGGAGAACCCTATTGGCATTTTGGATATACGTGTTGATTTTGTGGCCATTTTCGTTTTGGTGTTTCCAAGCGAGGCGAGGAAAAGACAACAAAGGCAACATTCGTTCATAGTCTGTAGCTGTCATGTATAATGCACCGAAACCACAGCTCCCTTTCCACATCCAGGCCCCACAGAACTTTGCATGGTTTACCCCAGACGCTTCTCATGCCCTGGTTCAATCCATGGACAGCACGTCGACCCCGGTATACCACAGCTGGCCACAACGACCTTCAGTGGTGCCACTGGAATTTTACTGTCGTCTTTATGCGCCGCCATGATTAATATGATTAATTGTGACTTGTTGATCGCTAATGTCTTGTACTGCGTGGTATTATTCATTAGCTCCCCTGGCCGGAGTTTAACTGATTCCCTGCTGTGTCTTGCAGCCTGTCGTCCGTTCGTTAACATGTAAACATTTGAGTTTTTCTGTCTGTAACTACTGGAACGATTTAAGCCAAACTTGGTAAGAATGACTTATTCAAAATTGTGTCTGGTAAGCCCCCACTGTCACTCAGAATTGTTGCTGTGTTAATCGTAGGAATTATTCCTTCAAATAGCCGGAGCTTCTTTGGTTTAAGAGGGGATCTGCCATGAGATTGGAACATGAGGCACACGATTGGAAGTTGTGTGAAAAATGATACTGGTTCTTCCTCTGAAACGTAAGTGTCATTAATTTTCTTGTCTAATCAAAATACGATTTTTGGGAGGGGGAGAAAAATCAGAGCCAGGTGAGCGATGGTGGGTCACGTTCAGCCACAAGTTTAACGACTTGTCAGCCACGAGTTTAACGACTTGTCAGCCACGAGTTTAACGACTTGTCAGCCACGAGTTTAACGACTTGTCAGCCACAAGTTCAACGACTTGTCAGCCACAAGTTCAACGACTTGTCAGCCACGAGTTTAACGACTTGTCAGCCACAAGTTCAACGACTTGTCAGCCACAAGTTCAACGACTTGTCAGCCACAACTTCAACGACTTGTCAGCCACAAGTTCAACGACTTGTTAGCCACAAGTTTAAGGACTTGTTAGCCACACGTTCAACGACTTGTTAGCCACAAGTTCAACGGCTTTTGTCAGGCATAAGTTCAACGACTTGTCAGCCACAAGTTCAACGGCTTTTGTCAGGCAGAAGTTCAACGACTTTTGTCAGGCAGAAGTTCAACGACTTGTCAGCCACAAGTTCAACGGCTTTTGTCAGGCAGAAGTTCAACGACTTGTCAGCCACAAGTTCAACGACTTGTCAGCCACGAGTTTAACGACTTGTCAGCCACAAGTTCAACGACTTGTCAGCCACAAGTTCAACGACTTGTCAGCCACAGTTCAACGACTTGCAGCCACAGTTCAACGACTCACCACATTCGACTTGTGCCAAAATTCAACGACTGCAGCCACAAGTTCTTCAACTTACTCACTACAACCTCCACTACGATCTCTCCCCACTCCTGTGCCTACATTCCATACCGCCACCGTTCCTTCCCTCACTCCAACCACACTTCTCCTCCCCCCTACCTTCCTCTCCTCACACCTCCTTCCCCTCCTCCTCCTCCTCCTCCCCCTTCCTCTTCCCCCCCCCTCCCCACCCTCCCCCACTTCTTGCCCCCTCCTCCTCCTCCTCCTCCACCACCCTCCCCCACTTCTTGCCCCCTCTTCCTCCTCCTCCTCCACCACCCTCCACCACTTCTTTCCCCCCTCCTCCTCCTCCTCCACCACCCTCCCCCCACTTCTTTCCCCCCTCCTCCTCCTCCCCCGACAGCTCCCTCTTTCCTCACACCAGCTGGGCCTCTCCTCTCATATATAATAGAACAGCGCCCGAGAGCCTAGTCGGATGGCTTACGTAGTGCACTTTGCTAGCAGATAAGAAATTGTTAATAACTGGCCGAAGTTGGGTGGTGTTGGTGTCGTAATTTGTGTGTGTGTGTGTGTGTGTGTGTGTGTGTGTGTGTGTGTGTGTGTGTGTGTGTGTGTAGCCTCCCTGGCTTCAAATTCAGGCTCTTGAAATGAGGGGTGTGTGTGTCCATACAGTAAGACAGTGTATATGGGGTAATCTGTCAGTATAATTGGTGAGGACACAATTTATTTCGTTTCCTTATTACTTCATTGCCAGTTTAATAGGGATGGATCACGTGCACACACACACACACACACACACACACACACACACACACACACCACTGCATCGTTCGTGCCCACTGTAGTAACGTGAAATGTCATTTACACACAACTAGGTTCCTCCCACTGTTGAGCAGCGTCCCACCACAACCACTTACCTGCCCACCTGGTTAGGTTGATGGGCTTTTGACAACACCTGTTGTTGCAGCGTATCAGCGGATGAATCACCATGATGGGTTGTGTTATGGTTTTAAACGCTTGACGTCACACACCGCTTCTGTCTTGTGGTGGTTTGTGGTGCGTTATAACTCCTGTTCTTCTGGTAGAGAGAGAGAGAGAGAGAGAGAGAGAGAGAGAGAGAGAGAGAGAAGAGAGAGAGAGCAGTTCTGGGGATTATCCTTACCTGCTCGACATTGTCCCTGTAAGATAATTAGGTCTTTGGAGGTATTCTCGCTATGGTCTCGCTAAGATCTCTGGCCTTTAGAGGTCTCGCTAAGATCTCTGGCCTTTAGAGGTCTCGCTAAGATCTCTGGCCTTTAGAGGTCTCGCTGAGATCTCTGGTCTTTAGAGGTCTCGCTAAGATCTGTGGCCTTTAGAGGTCTCGCTAAGATCTCTGACCTTTAGAGGTCTCGCTAAGATCTCTGGCCTTTAGAGGTCTCGCTAAGATCTCTGGCCTTTGGAGGTCTCGCCATGGTCTCGTTAAGGGGTTTGGCCTTTTTGCAGGAAGTCTCGCTATGATCTCGTCAGGAGCTGAGGCCTTTGGAGGGTCTCGCAAAGCTCTCGTGAAGAGCTTAGGCCTCTGACGGAGGTCTCGCTGTGACATTGTTCAGCGCCTGACTTGGATATTAAGCCTTCGTGTTTTCAACTTCTTGGACTCAATTGTTTACGACCTTTGGGTACAATTAGCATTGACCTTATTTACATACTGATGTATGTGTGAAACAGTTCAGAAAATTATATGTATACACATCAAAAGATACGAGCCAGCAGACAGACAAATGAGCTTACAGCTTGTGTGTTTTGCCCAGGGCACCTTCAAGTTGCGGAAGATGCGTTGAAAGAGAAAAAAAGAATAAGAAAAAGAGAAAGGTATTTTTCTCCTTGCACGGTACGAAGACATCACCAGAAGTTATTTATAACGAATTGATGAAACTTATTTCCTGGTAACTGATGTGTGAGCCTTATGATAGACGTCGCATTCATTACTGGAGTTTTTCTTTTTACTTTTTAAGTTATACATTCATGCCGGCAGTCTTGTGGACTCTGTGTATGGCGGCCGAAGATATATATATAGCGGTCACCTGGCTTCAACGACCACCTATATATTATATAAGTTTGACGTGGTTATAAAAGTCATTAGCATATAATTTGTGTAGTGAATATATATATATATATATATATATTATATATATATATATATATATATATATATATATATATATATATATATATATTGATGGGAAACAGATCATGAAGACCACATGTATGTGATGAGAACGTGGTTATAGCGGCTATAATTATATGATTGGAATGTATATAGACTTCAGCGAATGATTGGATATGATGTGGACCTGGTTATGACGACTGCATGCGTAAAGCGAGAACTTAAAGCATAGTTGACACGTACTGATATTATGAATCACTTATACATTTCATCTTGCCTATAGCGAACGGGTGTGAATAGCCTTTCACCTGCTGCATAGCGTGAACCTGACTACATCGGTTTGTGTACAGCCTGTATCTCCTCGAAGTAACCTTTTGTATCCTGTCACTTGAACTTGGCTGAACAGGTCACCGCTTGTGTATCCTGAACCTTACTTATGCGTCCTCCTGTATATAACGAAACTATGATATTTCCTTATATAACACGAGGTTGGCTATAGCGACCTCCTGTGTGTATATATAGTGAGGGCAACACTAAAAGGCTACTGCTCAGCCATCCGTTTCTCTATTCATTTTCCTGTGTCCTCTACGCCACAGAACGGGCACGTGTATATAACGGTCGAGAGTGGGTGTTATACGCAAGGTTTGAAGGAGTAGGTGTGGGTTGAGATTGGCTTGTATCCGCTGGATAGGTTCCTTACTTCGGGGGACAACGTCGAAGTCAGAGGAATCTCTTGGTGGCGTATATTATGAGACAGCCTCGTGACCCCTGGTTCAATGCGTCTCCTGGAGCTTCGACTCTGCGCTCCACGCAGGAGCAGGGGAAGTATGTGGACTCCTTTGGAAGGGCAAGGTCCTGGATGGTACTGTACTCGGTACTTCGTCTATAGACGATGATGATACAGCCTCTTGCAGGCGGAACCAGATAGATATAGATAGATAGAATGGATATAGATATAGATTACTAGAATGGAACTTACTGGTCGTTTTTGCCCCTCACTGATGATTAGATAGTTTGTGTTCTCATATGAGGCACATTGCTTTGCTCCCTCCCTAACTGCCGCAAAGGTAGTCTAGGGTGATTCACTGTGGCAAAAAGGAGACTCATTTTTGTCCTGTAGAAATCGGGCTTTCGCGCGTCCAGTGTGGCAAAGGGGAAAAAGAAATAGATTTTCACGTTAGGTGTCGGGCTTTCGCGCAGTGACGTGATGTGACACAGTGTCGGAGGTGGGTGGGAGGGGGAGGTGGCTTCTGCACCCACATAGCCTGTTGTGGGATGTTTACATGACCCCTCATCAGTATGTGTAACTGAGAATGTGATGTCGTCACTCATCTTCCCCGGCAGGTTTGGACTGAGACCAAGCTGTGTCGTGTTGCTCCTCTGCCCAAGTCGTATTATTATTAGTAGTAGTAATAATAGTAGTAGGAGCGGTAGTAGTAGTAGCAGCAGTAGTAGTAGTAGTAGTAATAGTAGTAGTAACAGTAGTAGTAGTAGTAGTAGTAGTTGAAGTAGTAGCAGTGTTAGTAGTAGTTGTAGTAGTAGTAGTAGTAGTAGTAGTAGTAGTAGCCTTAGTAGTAGCCTTAGTAGTAGTAGCAGTAGTAGTAGCCTTAGTAGTAGTCTTAGTAGTAATAGTCTTAGTAGTAGTTGTAGTAGTAATAGTAATGAATAGCTACGACTCTTTGAAGGAAAGCGTTTTCACACGCGCCGTTGGATTATCGTAGCAATATTTGCCATGCATGTTCTTTTCCTCGCCCTTGTAGAAGAAGAGAGAGAGAGAGATAGAGAGAGAGAGAGAGAGAGAGAGAGAGAGAGAGAGAGAGAGAGAGAGAGAGAGAGAGAGAGAGAGCGAGACAGGGAGAACGGTGAGGTACACAGCCACGGCTTCAGCCGTGGTAATACCAGCGAAGCCGTAAACTTCCAATTTATATATTTAGGAACAACTTTGAGGAGAGAGAGAGAGAGAGGGAGGCGCACACACACACACACACACACACACACACACACACAAACACACACACACGTTCCTTAGCTTTGAATTTACTACCCAGACGGCGAGCGAATAATTTTCGTACAGTTTCCTCTTCCTACCGAAAACCACACAGCGCAGACTCGCCCGAAAAATTTCCCTTGTGCCACACACACACACACACACACACACACACACACACACACACACACTTGAACGTTTGGCGAACTGAGGGAACGCACGCTGAATGCCAAGTGTTGGAAAGGGGGGTTGTGTGGGGGGGTTGGTGTGTGTGTGTGTTGGGTGGAGGGCGGAAGGGTTTAGGGATAGTCTGGGCTAAAGGCGGGAGGAGGAAGAGGAAGAGGAGGAGGAGGAAGAGGAGGAGGAGGAAGAGGAGGAGGAGGCTGGTACTGCAGTCTGAGAATAATACTTTGGAAAAAAAAAAAAAACGTAAGTGGATCAGTGGTTTGTGTGTTCAGCAGTGGGGACGTGCGTGTGGTTTTATTGTATTTCTTATTGGTTCGAATCTGGGGAACCTCTCTTGGGGGTGTGGATGAGAGTCTGTGTAAGTGTGTTGGTCACTGAGCTTATCTTTAAAGTAGTCTAGCTTGATTAGAATGCAGAACTGGGGTATAGCAAGAACCTTTATATCAAAATAGACATTTTGATCTGTATCTGCGTGTATCGTAATATATGTATATGTATGGTGTATATGTATGATATGTTCGCATACTCATCATATTTCTACTGTGATCTACATCCATATGTATATATATATATATATATATATATATATATATATATATATATATATTATAATATATATGTGTGTGTGTGTGTGTGTGTAAGTTTACATTTATATGCGTGTTTACTTCTCACTTCTATTTAGGAAAAACTTCGTCTCTTCGATGTATATCAACTGACTGTTATATTTCTCTCTTGTGTCTCCCCTGATGATGTGATTATTACACGAAAGTGCACTTGGGAACTTTTCGCGTTTCATTTTCCCCGTGGACTCATAGGAATATATATATTTATTTATTTATTTCCTCTTTACTGAACGCATATCAGAGCAACATCATGTAATTATTTTCCCCAAAGAGTTTTTATCGTGTGTGTGTGTGTGTGTGTGTGTGTGTGTGTGTGTGTGTGTGTAATAACCTTCACTCTAGCCGAAACCAGCAGTCATGCGTCGCGTCGTTGTTGATGTTGTATTAGTTGTTGTAGTATTAGTTGTGGTTGTTTTGCGTCGTTCGTGAGGTGAATGTAGTTTGCTTCCCTGCGAGGCTGAGACACGACCTTCGTTCTCTCTCTCTCTCTCTCTCTCTCTCTCTCTCTCTCTCGAGAGAGAGAGAGAGAGAGAGGGAGAGAGAGAGAAGAAGAGAGGAGGGGAGATGGTCGCGTGTTGTCGTATTCAGGGGAGTCTTGACGTCGTGTTAAAGATTGACACTGTGCCTCAAATGGGGGAGGTCGAACCGTCGTGTTAAAGGACCATATCGTAGTGTTCAAGGGTATCGAAAAAAAGAAAAGAAACACATCAAATGAAAGAAAATTCATCTTGAAAAAAACTAAGTTTCATTCCTCGGCCTGATGTGTATGATACATGCCAAGTGATTTATATGCTCTAGACGTACAACGCGAGTCGAGTTTAAAAATCTCGTTTTGGGAAAGATGGTCCATACTGTGTGACTCACCACTGGGGTGTGTTCATTCCCTGGCGTCGATTAGCGGAATTATTATTATATGTACCAGACGACTTCCTCGATTTCCTACCCTCAGGTATTTCTTCTCCTTAGAGGACACAGCACTGCACTGGGCAATGGACCGCCGGCGCCACGTTTGCGTCGTTAGTACCTCGGCATGTCAAGGATGTTGATAACTGCAAAGCACCTATGTGTGTGTTTGTGTGTGTGTGTGTGTGTGTGTGTGTGTGTGTGTGTGTGTACTTAGAAGGGTAGTTTATGATCGTGTGGGTGAAGGGCACATAGCGTAGGGGGTATAGGCAGAGGCAAGGATAGAGCGTAGAGTGGCCACGTACAATAGTGTGGCTTAGGGGGCACATAGCAAGATTTTTGGTGGAGGCAAGTATAGAGCGTAGACTACATATAGTAGTGTAGGTGAAGCGTATGTACATCAGGATGGGTAGGTAGAGGCAAGCAAAGAGCGTACACTGCGTATAATTCATCGACATAACGAGGGTCCTGGGAAACAAAAGGATTCTCCTCCCCTTCG
The DNA here is from genome assembly GCF_036320965.1 of Panulirus ornatus. Classification (NCBI taxonomy): domain Eukaryota; kingdom Metazoa; phylum Arthropoda; class Malacostraca; order Decapoda; family Palinuridae; genus Panulirus; species Panulirus ornatus. Next base: position 5,846,003 of record NC_092269.1, read on the forward strand.
GCGGAAATGGAAAAAAAAAAAAAGAAATATGTAACGAGTGGTATGATAGTTTGTCGTGACGGTAGACGTAGAAGGGACGGGGGTGTTACGGTTTGTGTTACAACGTGTTACAACGTGGGACCAGGATGTGACGACGATGGTGATGGTGCCTGTTGAGCCATTTGTTACGTACCGCAAGTTAATGGAACAGCGAGAGCATGGTGCTCGACCCCTGGTGTGTGTGTGGCAGGGAGGTGTCATGTGTGTGTGTGTGTGTGTGTGTGTATGTTACTCCTCCTCCTCCTCCTCCTCCAGTTTACAACTCCATTCGTTCTTGTCTCGTGCGCGCTCGCGCGAGGGGAGGGTTTGGGGTAGGAGGTGGCCGCCCACCAAGCCCGTCGCAATGTTTTCATTTTGACCTCTTTCCACCACTTGTCTGTCTGGCTGGGTTCATCATGGCCGACGTCTGTGTATGTCCTCTTTTCTCTTCCATCCTCTTTTATTTTTCTATCTTTGTATCTATTATTTTTTTTTTTTGGAGGGGGATGAATTTGAAGATTTTGATATAGGGTTTGTTTTAATCCATCGCTGTATGCAGGCTCAAGTTCAAGCACGAGTACCTACGGTAATAAAAGTGCCCCGTTAAGTGCAGGGGGAAATTTGGTTGAAGTAACGTCAGGATATGGGCGACCCCGCTACACTTGTTATGTTCACTCACTCGAACATCTTCCACCTCCCCTAGGGCCCTGCGAAGCACTCAGTGCATCAGTGCTGGCGCCTAGTTTAGTCGAGAGTTGACTTCATACAGTCTCGTATCTCCCTCTCAGTTTATCTCTGCCTTCAAACGTGGTTGACGGTGTTTCGTGGAGACTTTATCCATTCGTACTGTTCCTCTACCTTTAAAATTGGTTAATATATTCATATATTGGTTGATATATTTATATATTGGTTGATATATTTATATATTGGTTGATATATCTTATAAACTTTGACCCCCTCTCATCTTTCCTCGTCTACCCCTACAACCATATGGGGTGAAAGTGTTTTATTTCTCATATGTACCTTATTTTTCATCTTCCTTCACCTCCATTCATCCCTGGTTCTATTTATCGGTGGGATATCTCTTGAGCAAACTATCCACCCCTATCCTAAGATATACCCGGCCTTCATCCCTGGTTAGACAGCCTTTTTTTTTCCCCTCTCTCCACGTCTATCCATCCCACGGACAGGACTTCATCACCTCCTCCCACCACCGCCTCTTCTTCCTCCTCCTCTTCCTCAACCACAGCATGAGAACCGTCAGTCTCCAGTACGCGATAATCCCTTCCTCCTCCTCCTCCTCCTCCCTCCTCCTCCTCCTGTGTGAGGGCCGGTCGACAACGGACCCCTTTGACGATTACCATAATTTATTGGTGAAGTTGAGAGTCGTGGGGGGGAAAGGGCCAGGCGAGGCACGCTAGTGGCCCACCCCTCTCCCACGGGCCTGCTCGTGCCCTTAAAACTAAGGTGGAGGCGTTCGGTTGTTCACACCGTCGCCTTTCTGAGGCGTTTCTCCCGGCGTAACACCGGGGCGTTTAGGGGAGCGGATGGTGGCGTCCACAGTGTTTCATGCCTCACTCCCCTGTTCGTCTGGGAATACATTGCTCTCCTCTGTGTTACCATGTAGTTCAGCATATGCCACACAGATGACGCTCCAAGCGTATGCGTTACTCTCTCGTCACAAGTGTTCGTGGACCCGTCCTTTCCTTACCAAAAAAGAAAAAGGAAGTGGTTGAAGTGGATTGTTTAAGGTTGTGGTGAGAAGATGGTTTAAAGTATGCGCTTGCCATTTTAAGAATAGGGTTTAAACACCTTTTTAATTTAAAGTATGCGGTTTAAACACCTTTTTGATGCGTGCTTTATGCAGTATACGACTTTGATGATGATGTTATGAAATGATGTGAATGATTTATAAAAGACTTAGCATCCAATTTTCTTTGTAGGGAGAAAAAAGAAGTAATTCACAATTTTTCCGCATGCCTTTGAGAGCGTCATTTGGCATATATCTAAGGACATTATTTGGCAAGGATTTAAACATGCTATATCATTTTTTTCCCCCCCCGAGGATTTGTGGACCGAGTTTTGCCAGGCTTTGAATATAGCATTTGCAAGGGTTTTAGCCCAGTCGTTTGCAAAGGATATAGATGCGATATTTTGGTAAAGATCTGTAGCCCGTGGATTGCTTCCAGTCTGGGTCCATTGTGTACAGAGCCAGGATGTGGCTTTTGGTATTTTGGGAATATTTTTTTAAGCGTTTGGTTATCCGTTGATGCGTGTCTGTCGCGATCTTTGGCAAGGATTAGGTTATGGTGATAGGGGAAAAAAAAAAGATATACACAGGATAATTTGGAAAGAATATTGGAGTATATTTTGTCAGAGTTTGCATGCTGGTCCTGGATTTATGGCGTGTGGGTATTTAGGTGTCTTGCTTTGCACACATTTTGCTACGTTATTTGGCATGGATTTATGTGCAAAATTTCGCATGGTTTTGGACACAGTTTGTGCAAGATTTTTTTTTAAATTCTTTTTTTTTTTGTGGAATAGGATACGTAATATTTCAAAGATTTTAGATTTTCATTTGTATACGTAATGTTTTAGATTTTCATTTGTATTTAGAGTAGTGTATGGTGTGTAGTAGTGTTTGAGTATCGTTTGTACGTTTTTTTTTTACTTTTTTCAAAATTTTTTACGTTATAACGACTTGCTTTTGTGAGGATTTACTTCAAGCAGGAAATTATGTTTCACTGGTGTGGGTGAATAAGGAGTCGATCTTGTATGGATTGGGTGCAGCAAAGATTCGGTCTTCCATTGATTTGGTGCAGCAAAGATTCGGTCTTCCATTGATTTGGTGTAGCGAGGATTCGGCTCCCGCTGATTAGGGTCAGGAAGGAATTCAGTCGTGCATTGACTTGGTGTGGCAGTGACGTGGTCCAGCGAGAGCTTTAGCCCCCCCTTTTGGCAAGGATTCGGTCTAGCAGTGTGATTTTACTCTTGCAGTGATTCGGTCACGGAGTAAATAGCTTACTCTTGCAGTGATTCGGTCACGGAGTAATAGCTACTCTTGCAGTGATCTCTACGGAGTAAATAGCTTACTCTTGCAGTGATTCGGTCACGGAGTAAATAGCTTACTCTTGCAGTGATTCGGTCACGGAGTAAATAGCTTACTCTTGCAGTGATTCGGTCACGGAGTAAATAGCTTACTCTTGC
>NC_092269.1:5851727-5871727 GCF_036320965.1 Panulirus ornatus
GTGCAGAGAAACGCCCTCATCCTTCCACGATCCTGTATGAGGGAGGAGGGGTGGTGTTGGTGGGTCTCTCTCTCCCTCACAGGTGGGGGTTTAAGCGGCGGCAGCATGACCTACTGGCTCGTCCCTCGAGGCTCAGCTCAGCCAAGGGGCCATCGAGACGACCCCATTCGTTTCTCCTGTGTCACAGCGAGGTGGAAGAGAGTTCAGCCATTCTGTGTCACAGCGAGGTGGAAGAGAGTTCAGCCCTTCTGTGTCACAGCGAGGTGGAAGAGAGTTCAGCCATTCTGTGTCACAGCGAGGTGGAAGAGAGTTCAGCCATTCTGTGTCACAGCGAGGTGGAAGAGAGTTCAGCCCTTCTGTGTCACAGCGAGGTGGAAGAGAGTTCAGCCATTCTGTGTCACAGCGAGGTGGAAGAGAGTTCAGCCCTTCTGTGTCACAGCGAGGTGGAAGAGAGTTCAGCCATTCTGTGTCACAGCGAGGTGGAAGAGAGTTCAGCCATTCACGACGTCTTTTTCAGAGGTTTGGTGTGATTAGTAGAACTGCTTTATTTTGTGACAAGTTTTTTTTTGGGGGGAAAAAAAAAAAAACGTCAGATATATTAAATATGGTTGGTTGGTTATTTGGGTCTCATGTCAAGGTCGTCAGTGTCGTGTTAAACAATGGTTGGACACCTCCTTCAGGTATTCAGGGTAATTTGAGTGCTATTCGGTTACCATTCGTATGTTACGATTTGAAAGTTTTTACACTCGTGTTGTCCCTTATCCTCGTATGTACGTATCCTGTCTTTATTTCCCTAAGCCGGGGACCCATTTATCGACCAGCCCTGAGGGAGAGGATGAACAGATGGGATTAGCTGTGGGCAGGCTGACGCGCCTTGGGTTCAAACCTACGAAGATTCGACTCCGGGCGACCCCTTGTTGGCTTGTAGTCAGCAACGCTAACCGCTACTCCGCTCTATTAATGAACATATTTCCTTTTTGATCATAAGAGGTCGTATTTGTAGTACGAAATGAACAGTATTTTGGATGAAATGGCCTGTTACTGTTTGAATTTCTTTGTATTCCTCTGTAATCCGTTCGGCAGAAAGGTCCTGGTGAAAAATGGGGTGGTTAAAAATTCACCAAGAATATGTTATTTTGGGTAAAGTAGTGTAATTACCGGAGAAAATATCTGTTTAAATTAAGTAATCGAGTTTGGTATTGAAATACAGGTCCATCCCAAAGCATCATTGTTGAATTTACTGCCATTTAATCACATATGTTGATTAATAATTTGGTGGAACACGTGTGTGAGCTTATGATTCTGATTAGTATTCCATTTTATGCAAATTTTGTGGAAGCGATTGTTATTCGTATGCAAATGAAGTCAGACTATTTTTTTTTTCTTTTAGAAATATTAACGGTGTATTTATGAATGGTCTTCATAGATATTCAGCTACGATTCATACAAAGAGATCTTCAGCTCCAGTTTATACAAAACAGATATTCAGCCAGGGAAGTCCAGGTTCACGGGTTGGACGTTTTGAAGAAAGGAAAAGTTATCGAACTTCCTTTGAATAAAGGAAGGCTTCGTCACTGCCCCTCCCCGAGTGATCACGGCCAATGATAAATGCTGAATGGGAGTCGAAGGAAGGAGAAGTTCCTCCTTGCTCGATATGCCCGGTCCCTTGCCTGGAAGGCCTCAGAACAGGGACGGTTGAATGATGGACATGGAAGAAGAGGTCGTCTTGGACGGAGAGGGGGATAGAAACACTGGTAGTTGGGAGACAGACCTTGAGCCAGACAGCGTTAAAGTTTGGGAACACAAGGTCCTGGAGGAGGCGTGTCACTGGTGTTGATGCTGGAAGTAAACACAGACACCACCTTTCGAACCGGATATGAGATAGGGGGCGAGCGAGATCATCATCAGACAATGGGATCTCGGAGAGAAGTTAGATATTAGCGGAAGTACGAAGCAGATGGCGTTCAACAGAAGAGAGGTTACTAGACAGGCCGCAAATGATGATGTGGGAAATAGAAAAAGAGGCAGGTCTATTAGAGAGGAGAGGGGGCCGGTTCTACAGCCGTCTGAGCCCTCACGGAGAATCTTAGCACCTTGTGGACTAGGGGGACCTGAATTTGCTATACTCATCATGACCACATTTTAAAAACGATTGTGCACACAAGAGATGGCAAGAAAACTCACGTGAAGAAAATCTGTGAGATCTGGGTAGGTGTATGGCCCTTGGAAGATGATGAGAGGACTAGCCCGGTCGTCCCGTTTCGATGAGAGAGAGAGAGAGAGAGAGAGAGAGAGAGAGAGAGAGAGAAGAGAGAGAGAGAGAGAGAGAGAGAGAGAATAAAATCATGAGTCCTGTAGACATGGTGGGTGTAAGATGGACCTGGGCACCACCTCAGCGTTCGTGAGCCGGGACGGTAGTAGCTTTCTACAAGGGTGATGTCAACCTAAGGGTTTGCTCCCGGGGGCTGGATACTCCTTAAGTATTTGGGGGTAATTTGGGAGGGGTCAATACTCTACCTCTTGAGCCATCCCTCTCGCTGGCCGCCGAGTCATTGTATATATATATATATATATATTTTGTAATACACATAACTGCTTCATTATTGTACTCAAGAGAGCAAATACGTAACATAGGCTGTGAAGTACACTCCCTCCAACTTAGAAGACGCAGCGCATCAGTCCCTCCCCTTCCACCTGCATCTCGCCAATCACCGCCATGTAATATTCCCAGGGGTGGGAATATTCCCCACCCTGTAGTCTCTCTCTCTCTCTCTCTCTCTCTCTCTCTCTCTCTCTCTCTCTCTCTCTCTCTCTCTCTCTCTCTCTCTCTCTCTCTCCCTCGAGGTCTGGGATCCCTGCATTTGTGAATCATTTAATAAATGCAAATATCATTTAGCGAGGGGCCTTCAGAGCTTCAGGAAAAGTCTGATGCGAGATTACATCAGTTGAATGGCTACATCAGGACCTGCATGTATTGCCTACGACTACTCCACCTTCTCGTCTCTCCCTCCAGGTCCCCTTTTTTTTTTTTAGACCAGGCCCACGTATAGTTCTCGGGAGCTGGGAGGAAAAGGAATTACCAAGATCCCTCACTGATATATATTTTTTTTCAACTCAGATTCCATCCTTAGAGTTGTATAAGTTGAGCAATCAGAGAGTGGAGCTTTTGAATCGTGTCATTTGGCGTCAACTCCTGTCAAAAAGAAACTTTTCACTCTGAAGGAGTCTACACGTCCCTGCTACTGGAGGATAGCGCAGCCATGGTCTGCAAGAGCTTTGAGAGAAGTCTAGGGTAAGACCAGGATTCGCTCATAGAAGTTCGTCTAGGGTTAATTATAAATTAGTAAATATAAATCATTATTTTCATGAATTGATATGTTTGATAATTTTCAGAAAGTGATTATTATGATTCATTAATTGACCTTACAAAGTCCATACTCATGATAAGCTTATATGCTATTTTCGACCGTATCATGTTTAGTAGTTAGTGATGTAACGTCAAGCATATATCCTATTTTCGACCGTATCATGTTTACTAGTAGTTGGTGATGATGTAACGTCAGACACGGGAACGAAGAAGTCACCCCGAAAATTGGCCTTGGAGAATACATTTTCTCTGGTGGTCAGCGGCCGGAGAAAACGTGTCCAATCGAGAGGGAAGCCTTGCACGGTCCAGTTGAGGGCGGGAGAATTCAGGCGCAAAAATACCGTCATGACATATGTTTAATTTTTTCAACCATTTTTCTCAGCATTGAATATAGGGACATTGTATATTTCTCTTACGAGCTACTTAAATGTATTTAGTCGGTTATTTACCTAAGAAAAGCTTTCGTTAGGGAAGATAATAGGTACATTAAGACAGTGTGACTGTGCTGGCTTTGAGAATTGCAGCTCAAACATTGAACCACAAGACGGTAACATGGTCGCTTTGAAATGGATAAATTATTATATTGAGATGCTCAAGCTTCACCTCGAAGGAAAGCCTTGTTCCTATCCTCCGCTCTGAGTGTATCCAACCGATGCAGTTGATTAACACTCATGTGTCTCATGTGGAAGGTTCGAATCCCTTTCTCAATAGCATGATAAATTATGGAGCCGTCTATTCTTGGCAGAATTGCCCCGACCAACTCATGACATGACTCATGACTGCCGTGTGCAACGTCAGGACACAATGAAGAGAGATCGCCATTACCTGCAGCGTGTCTTATAGTTGGAAGTCCTCCCCTCCTGTATTACTTCATTAAAGAAGAAAACGGGGAAGAGGGAAGCGAGTATTGATTTTTTTCATTCTGGGAAGGTCCAGCCCTCTGGTCCTGACGCTACCTCGCTCACTTGGGAAATAAATGAATATATATGAAAGATATTATTATTATTATTATTATTATTATTATTATTATTATTATTATTGTTATTATTATTATTGTTGTTGTTGATATTGGTTATTATTAGTTTTATTATTATTATTATTAATATTATTATTATTATTATTATTATTATTATTATCATTATTATTATTATTATTATTATCGTTATTATTAATATTATTGTGAATATTTGAAATGATAAGACAAAAAAGATGGCTCGATATTTTTGGATTTTACGCATATGTTTTTTTTTTTTTTTTTTTTTGCGTAGAATTGTTGCCGCAGATAACTCATTTCCCCCGTAAATGTCAGGATGTGGGATAGCACTGACTGACGTCAGATATTACTGTCATGTGCCACGGGGTAGTGACAGCTGTGTGTTGTGGCCACGAATAATGCGTGTGTGTGTGTGTGTGTGTGTGTGTGGCTGTTGATTGGCGGCGGGGCGGGCCTAAAATCCTGAATAACTCAACCAATCGTCTAATCCCAATCCCTATTCTGATTTGGTGCCTTCCTGTAGAACAGCGGAATTCCCCCAAGTGACGAATGGGTGATGGGGGGGAAACGTGTCTGCCATACCCTCCTGTGTGCAATTATGTCTCTCGTCTACATATTGGTCAGCGGGTCAAAGAGAGTCCTCCTCCTCCTCCTCTTCCTCTCTCTCTCCTCCTCCTCTTCCTCTTTCCCCTCCTCCTCCTCCTCCTCTTCCTCTCTCTCTCCTCCTCCTCTTCCTCTTTCCCCTCCTCCTCCTCCTCCTCTTCCTCTCTCTCTCCTCCTCCTCTTCCTCTTTCCCCTCCTCCTCCTCCTCCTCCTCTTCCTGAGCCCCAGAATCCAGTTTACCCAGTGAATTCGTCAGCGTGTTGAGTTCCAGTTAGAATATTCGGTTGGGTTGGGGCGGGGTGTCCAGGAATTGCTGCATCCTGGAACTGGTTTTAGCCCAAATTTTGACTTGGTTGTGACCCAGATCTTGACTTGGTTGTAACCCAGATCTTGACGGGTTGTGACCCAGATCTTGACTTGGTTGTAACCCAGATCTTGACGGGTTGTAACCCAGATCTTGACTTGGTTGTGACCCAGATCTTGACTTGGTTGTGACCCAGATCTTGACTTGGTTGTGACCCAGATCTTGACTTGGTTATAACCCAGATCTTGACTTGGTTATAACCCAGATCTTGACTTGGTTGTAACCCAGATCTTGACTTGGTTGTAACCCAAGTCTTGACTTCGTTATAACCTAGATCTTGACTTGGATGTAACCTAGATCTTGACTTGGTTGTAACCCAGATCTTGACTTGGTTGTAACCCAGATCTTGACTTGGTTGTAACCCAGATCTTGACTTGGTTGTAACCCAGATCTTGACTTGGTTGTGACCCAGATCTTGACTTGGTTGTGACCCAGATCTTGACTTGGTTGTAACCCAGATCTTGACTTGGTTGTAACCCAAATCATAACTTGGTTGTGACCCAGATCTTGACTTGGTTGTAACCCAGATCTTGACTTGGTTGTAACCCAAATCATAACTTGGTTGTAACCCAGATCTTGACTTGGTTGTAACCCAGATCTTGACTTGGTTGTGACCCAGATCTTGACTTGGTTGTGACCCAGATCTTGACTTGGTTGTGACCCAGATCTTGACTTGGTTGTGACCCAGATCTTGACTTGGTTGTAACCCAGATCTTGACTTGGTTGTAACCCAAGTCTTGACTTGGTTATAACCCAGATCTTGACTTGGTTGTAACCCAAGTCTTGACTTGGTTGTAACCCACATCTCGGTTGTAACCAAGATCTTGTTGGCCTTTGCCGTTGTATATACAGCGAAATTTGAGTCGACTTAGTTTGCAAGGGATGAAATACAGCTCTGAGGATCTTGGGTTTTTGACAATTTTAGTTGTAGAAAAGTGTTGATAACTTGGTATGTTTTATTGTTCAGGAAACAAATGTGTTTCGTAAATGGCCAGCGACGGATGTGTGTGTGTGTGTGTGTGTGTGTGTGTGTGTGTGTGTGTGTGTGTGTGTCTCGTGGAGAATAAGCGATTGTCTGTCGTCTGGAACTGAATTGTCGTCCAAAAGCTTAAAAGATGGGTCGATATGATACTAATCACCTTGTTAACCAGCTCAATAGTTCGTGATGGTGTTACCGGACCTCCGATTGGCTTGTGGTTACTCTGTAATTGAAAGAAAGCATTAGAATATCACCCTTGACAAAATCGTGTCATTTGAGAAGAATCTCATTCGACTCCTCACTCAAGAGAGAGACTCCATACTTTCCCTGCTACTGATTGTAGAGTTGTACTGTTGCATGAGTCCCCTTGGAAGGGTGTGGGTGGGTCTTGCGTGTACTGCGACCAGCCAATCGTGAGTGGAAGGGTAATACGCCCTTAAGGACTCGGGCTGAAGGCTTATTCAATCATCAGTAGTTCCCATGAGATATGTATTGGCTGGGCATAGACGAACTGTAGCCTCCTATTGCAGGTGGCTGTGTCGTGTTGATTAATCAACCAGCTAATCAATTTCGAAGACATGAGTAATTAAAAACCCCAGTTTTCTTTCTCTGTCTCTCTCTCTCTTCCTTCGTTCAAAGTTCTTGCAGTTGAGTGGGTGATCGAAATTAAAGTGAGGTCAGATGATCCGTTCACTGGAGATGTTGTCTCCGAATCGTCAGCCATTTGAAGTGGGATTAGTTAACTTGACTCGTTTTTATGATCTTTGGAGAACGAATTGTCTCTTAGCTTCCACACGCGTAGAATATATTGAAGCTTGAGTATGTGTCTGTGTTGTACAGAGGGTGCGCACTGTATTTTATATTTTTTATATATATATATATATATATATATATATATATATATATATATATATATATATATATATTTTTTTTTTTTTTTTTTTTTTCTTTTATACTATTCGCCATTTCCCGCATTAGCGAGGTAGCGTTAAGAACAGAGGACTGGGCCTATGAGAGAATATCCTCACGTGGCCCCCTTCTCTGTTCCTTCTTTTGGAAAATTAAAAAAAAATGAGAGGGGAGGATTTCCAGCCCCCCAGAAGGGGGCCAGGTGAGGATATTCCCTCTAAGGTCCAGTCCTCTGTTCTTAACGCTACCTCGCTATCGCGGGAAATGACGAATAGTATGAAAAAAATATATATATATTGGAAGGAAATATGAGGATGTACATTTGTGTATTTGAGTGAGAATGTAGTGCATTAGATTTGACTAGATTAACTCGTCTTTTACTATAACTTGTTGACCTGAATTTCTACAGACAATGTGTACTAATGAATTCCCCTTTTCTTTACAGGTAAGCACAGTAAAACCATCTATAGTGACTACTCTTCGGTGAGTACAGTTTCCCTCTTTAAAAAAAAAAGAAAGTTTAAATTCATGGTATTTAAATCGACGAATGGTGTATTCTTATCATTAGATATTACCGCAGAGAGAGAGAGGAGAGAGAGAGAGAGAGAGAGAGAGAGAGAGAATGAGAGCATATTAGGCTACCCCTTAGATCTTGTCTCGATAAATCTTGACAAATAACTAGGAACTGTAAACGTTGCGCTGTGCCTTTGAAATTTTTTGAGGAGTTACCCATTGAGTTGCGACGTAAAGGAAGGAATTGTGAAGAACCTTGAGTCAGAGAAAACGGCGACTCGAGATGGCCACAGCAGTAACTAAAGTATACAAACATTTTTCCTTGCTAGACCCTTATGGTGTTATTCGGTTAATATTGTTTTGTGCTTTATAGGGTCGCTTACGAAGGTAGTTATGATTCGTAGATTATGGCATGGATGATTTCATTGGGCAGGGGACGTGATCGCTTATGGTATTGATGATGACACAATAGATCTGATTGGCTGATCATAGTATTGATGATGGTACAGTGGGAATGATTGGCTGATTATGGTTTATTGATTAGTTTAGAGTAAGATTTGAGAATTACAGATTTGCTTTCCTGAACGATGATATATACGTCATTTACGGGTAAGTCATGGAACTGATTATTACACGAAAGTGCACTTGGGAACTTAACGTTTTCCGTTTCCTCGTGGACTCATAGAAATGTACTTGATCATGCACTCAATTGTGATACTTTCCAATAGGAATATTATATGTATATATATATATATATATATATATATATATATATATATATATATATATATATATATATATTGCACTTACATGTAGTTTTTACTAGATGTCTCGAAACGTGGGTTTGGTAACACACCTTTGGTGCCGGTGGCCACGTAAGCAGTTGTACAAGTTTCTCAAAATCTTATTCCACCTCCTTCGTCGTCAGCAATTGATAAAAGAAAAAAAAAAGTTTTCCATTTGATTTTAGAATTTCTCTCCTCCCGTATATCTTCTTTATCCTCCTCCTCCTCTCCTTCCTTCCCCCGGTTCTTCCCTCGCCTTCTTTCTCTTCCATCATTCCAATGTTCCATCTTGACTATTCTCCCTTTCCTTCTATGTCCCCTTTTTACCCCTCCATCCTTCCTCCAAATGTCTCTCCTTTTCCATCAGACGCTTCTATCCTCTTCATTATCATCTTCTTACCCTCTTCCGTTCATCATTACATTGTTTTTGTGTAGTTTTTGCCAGTTTCTCCTTGTTAGTGAAGATATAAGAGTTTAAGAGTCGGTGCCTTGTTGACATCAGCAAGCAAGCTAGGACGAGAGTCCAGTTTATGATTGGAAAGATAGGCTGAATCATGTTATGTTTTTGATTGTGAAATCGGACGCTTACCTTCAAGGAGACCAGCTGAAGATGGTTCGAACAATTGACATCCTCCTTCTATACTTTGTTATTTTTCACTCCCTCTCTCATTCTCTTTGATGTTGGACTCATTGTTCGTTATGTTCGTTGAATTCGTCACATTGCTGAAGAGATGCTGGCAGATCGGTGTAAGTGCCTGTCTCGTGGGTACACACAAGAGGCAGGGTTTTAAGATATGAAGGTGTAGAAGATATAAGGGAAGGCACTGCGGCAGTCTCGTCAGTGAAGCTTTCGAGAGTCTGAATTTGGGTAAAACTCCGGTAGTGAAGAAAGAAGAAAAATGTTGTACAGTATTTCTTGTGGTCATTTTTCTCCCGCATTCGTACGATATACAACTGTTAAGGCTTCTTTATTTTTAGAAATAGTATTGTGTGTAGTAGTCATCAGGCTTTTGCATTTTTTTTAATACGTACATATAAGGATACTCAAATGATAGGACGAATATATCGCAAAAGAATCCCTTGGACCAGTTTCAAAATAATTGAACCTCCTCGAGTTAAGGGGGGAGGGGGGGTAAGGCGGGCGGTCGGAACAGCCCCGGGTGTTTGGGGAGAGTGGATCGAGTGGCCCGGCGATTCAATTATGAGTCTATTTTGTTTTGGAGTCTGATTGGTTGGCTTCTGGTGTTGGTGACGCTCACCCATCCTGCAGGCGTATTACTAGTCCTGCCAGCAGAAACGTTAACTGATGGTCTATGACGAGGTTATCTGCTGGAAGACAGTAATACGTGGGAAAAAGACCGATAACAGAAGACCTGATGGTCTATGACGAGGTTATCTGCTGGAAGACAGTAATACATGGGAAAAAGACCGATAACAGAAGACCTGATGGTCTCTGACGAGGTTATCTGCTGGAAGACAGTAATACATGGGAAAAAGACCGATAACAGAAGACCTGATGGTCTATGACGAGGTTATCTTCTAGAGGGCAGTAATACCTGGAAATGACAGATAACAGACGACCTGATGGTCTATGACGATTATCGCTGGAGGACAGTAATACATGGGAGGACATGGGAAAGCCAGATAACAGAAGACCTGATGGTCTATGACGAAGGTTATCTGCTGGAGGACAGTAATACATGGGAGGACATGCGAAAGCCAGATAACAGAAGACCTGATGGTCTATGACGAGGTTATCTACTGGAGGACAAAAAATACCTGGGAATAACAGATAACATCACTACTGATGGTCTATGACGTAGTTACGTACCTCGCAGCGTTTCCCCCCCCCCCCCCCAAGGGATGAGGAGGGAATACACATTCTTGGACATTTTTTTTTTCCCTTAAGGTCAGTGTCCATCGACTTTATTGCTGTGGGTTGACTTCTTAAGAGACGGGCGACGTTACGACCCCTTTCTTTTCAGCACGAAGGAGAGATCATTCAACAAATTCGATATTGATGGTCATATCATAGTTGGATGAGCCATTATGATCAGAATTTTATATGAATTCTGGTTTGATTCAGTTTATCATTAATCATGAAGGGACGGCATTGTTACGCTTCAAAACTTTACCGCACCCTCGTGTTACTTAACAACAACATTACGTTTTCATTATACATCTTTATCTACTTATATTTTTCCCCCACCTATGACTGCACATTTCGCTTCTGTTTCTTACCTTCACTATTATTTTTTTTCTGCCTAATTGGGATAAGTGGTCAGAAAGGTTATCATCACTACAATCTGATATATACTTTTTTTTTTTTTTTGCCTAAGTAGGATAAGAGATCAAAAAAGTTATCTTCACTACAATCTGATTTTTACTGTATTTCTTTTTCCTAAGTGGGATAAGAGATCAAAAAGGTTATCTTGACTACAATCTGGTCTTTACTGTATTTTTTTCCTAAGTGGGATAAATCAATAAGGTTATCTTGACTACAATCTGGTCTTTACTATATTTTTTTTCCTAAGTGGGATAAATCAAAATGGTTATCTTGACTACAATCTAGTCTTTACTGTATTTTTTGCCTAAGTGAGATAAGAAATCAAAACGTTTATGTTCGCTACAAGCTCATCATCACAAAGCTACACATTCACTACGCCGTCGTATTCGCAAACCACCTCATTACATTCTCTTTCTTCACAACCCATCAACTACTACACATATCTTCCCTTGACACTGCCTATCTTTGTCCAATTGTTCACCATCGTTATATTTTCTCTCTGAGTGGTCAAGGTCATCTTCACTACAATATTATCCTCAATGCACTTTCGTATTAGCTAATAGGTTCATTACAATCTCATATTTACTATACTACGCTTATCTGTATGTCCATAGTACCATATATGTGTTTTATACATATATTTTTTGACATATGTGGGATATATGGTCAAAATAATCCGCTGAAATATTTTACGTTTGGCATTTGATGTTAACTAAATATTTTTTCGGCTAAGTGGGATATAGAGTGTTGTGGGTAAGTAGTGCGATACATACATCAAAAATCGATAATGGCCTTCGTGTGTGACACTCTGCTCTTCTGGGTAATCCACTTGGTTTCTTTACTCATAATTGTGCTGGACTCTGGGTGCTTGACGTACACTGGAGTAGAAATTCCATCTGGAAGCCTATTTGGTAAGACACTTACCCAGCAGGACCAGGATGAAGCATTCGCGTCACTGTGGGTTTGTGGTTTGCTGATAGTAGCTCCCGTGGTGGTGTGCGTGGCTGGAGTATTCTCACGGAAAGCAGCATATACCATCCTTACCTTCTGGTACGGATACGCAATCACTTACGGCGACAACACCGCATCCAGGTTGATCTCGGTCTTGTATTACATGCAAGTGCAGTGGCCTCTTGAGGAGATGGGAGTCGTTGAGCGGACCGAGTTTGAATGGTGTGAAGAGGAACTGTCCAGCGGAGGATACTGGTGGTGGTTTGCTCGTATGACATTGTGGAGCTTCACTTGCTGGTGGTGGATTGAGGCATGGCGAGGATCCAGGGTGGCATCACGGGTGCAAGACGATGATCCCATAGACGTGCAAGAACTCAGCAGAGACATATGTATTGATATGGATTTTGCAGTGGTCCTCAGGCTCTTGGACACCGAGGAAAATGTGATGCGCGAGGAAGGCGTGCCACAGGTTGAAGGGGGAAACTTTGTGAAAGTGTCTTTGGATGACGAGGAAGTTGAGGATGGAGATGGATATGAAGAAGGTGAAGATGGTCAGAAGCGTCGTGGGGCACAAGGACTACATCTGAAATGGTTCATCCGATTTTTGCGACTTCGGCGCATTTTGGCAACACCCCAACGGAGGCTGGCCAACCTGGTGGAGTTCGCCAGCTCCCTCCGCCACTCTCACCTTGTGAGGAGGTTCAGACCTTGAGGAAAGACTGTGGGTTGATCGTCTCCGCTCCCTCCAGTTCTCTTACTTTATTGAGCGGGTTCTGAGCTTTGAGGAACCTGGATTATTCATCATTATCATTAGTTTATCAGTTCTTTAAATGGTTTGGCCGGCCAGTAAAAGGACTTTTAGTTATAATTTTCTGATATATATATATATGTATATATACATATAACAAAAAAGCCATCTTTACTAAACCCTTATCTATATTAAAACTTTTATCTTCAGCACAAGAAGCATCTTAATTGTATTCGTTTCTGCTTAATCATGGACATGCCTTGCCAGAGGCATCGAAGATATCAATATAAATCGATATTATGTACGTTTATATAGATTAGAAAACTTTATAAGTGAAAAGAAAAATTGAATACGTTTCCCAGAACATAGCATAACCCTTCACCATTTTCTGAAATTTGTTGGCCAACCCCGCCAATTGGTGGCTGGTGCATTTATACTCTGGATCTCATTGTAATTATATGAAAGCGTTTGACACCGTATTTTCCGTTTCTTGTGGTTTTACCTGCATATATATATATATATATATATATATATATATATATATATATTATTATATACTGTTCGCAATTTCCCGCGTTAGCGAGGTAACGTTAAGAACAGAGAACCGAGCCTTTGAGGGAATATCCTCACTTGGCCCCCTTCTCTGTTCCTTCTTTTGGAAAAGAAAAAAAAAGATGTCCATTATAGCTAGCCCAGGGGGTCACCAGCCATCACCTTTGCGTTCATAATGAGGTACGCGTGACCATGAGTGTTGTTGAGTGGTTTGATGGAATAAGTTTCACATTTTATTTTCATTCTTTTTCTTTTTTTTTCAAGGACAAGGTCGAACTTTTAAGGGGGGGGGGGGGGGTATTAAGGGATCAGGAGCTTAATATTTTGCGTCGCCAGTCGCCGTTTTTGGTGGTGTTATGATTTCGTCATTGTTTCCAGGGGGGGGGGTAAGGGGGGGGGGGTGTCGTGTGACCTCGTCATTCCCTCACGGGTGAGTGTAGGTCATGTGTGACGAATCGTGTTGCGTCATCTCGTTTTCATCAGCTGTGTGTGTGTATGTGTGTGTGTGTGTGTGTGTGTGTGTGTGTGTGTGTGTGTGAGTCGTTTTGTGTGTGTGTGTGTGTGTGTGTGGGAGATGTCGTGTCGTGTATGCCACACGTGCCTTTCGAGACGACACCCCCCTCTCTCTCTCTCTCTCTCTCTCTCTCTCTCTCTCTCTCTCTCTGAGTTACTAGCTGTTCGCTACAGACAGACAGACAGACAGCGACGAATAAGACGGAGAGACGAGATCTTTTAGAAAACAGGACGACGGAAGACCTGATGTTGCAGTCTAAAGTAATTTTTTGAAGTCGCGAGAAATTAGGCGACGCAGCTACCTTCGGCAACTTAGTTCCCTTTTAAAGAGAAACGTGCCGTAGAGAGATTGGTTCGCCTTTAATACACCCCTAAGTCCGGCCGAAACGCGTTTCAGTTTCAAGTCCTTGTACAAGACCCTCCGCCCCAGCGGAAATGTCGGATGTGTGGATGGCTTCTCCTGTCTACTTTCCTGCACGTTTACTCTCACCTTTTTTTATCTACTCCCGATAGCCCGGTCTGTCACGTATCCCCTATTTTATGAGTATTTTTTTTTTTTGCTTGATCGCCGTATCCTGCGGTAGCGAGGTAGCGCCAGGAACAGACGAAGAAAGGGGACCGCCCACATCAGCTCACATCCTTTCTCATCACTCGACTCACATCCTAGATAGATAGATAGGTAGCTTATTGACCACAACAAGATAAGATTGACATTAAGCATACATGAATACAATTAGATGTTAAATCTAAAGTAACAATAATCACTACATCCATTGGGTGATCTCTGGGCTATTTGGATCACCGTCAAAACTGTAGTGATACATAGACTCTGTGTGTGTGTGTCTGTGCGTTGGGCACAGAAACATTGTAAAGTTAATTGATGCAGATCTTCGTGGCGTCTGATTTGACGTAAGATATACACAATAACAGTATATACTTGATATATCTTACTATATTATTAGTTTTATTATTTTTGTTATTATTATTATTATTATCATTATTATTGTTGTTATTATTATTATTATTATTATTGATTATTATTATTATTATTATTACTATTATTATTATTATTATTATTACTATTATTATTATCATTATTATTATTAGATTAAGTTCTCTCTTTGAGGAAGGAGTGGTTGAGATCAGTATATTGAAGAAAAAAATAATGGAAACTTTTGGGTTACGCCTGTGTCGTTTTCCATCAGTACACATTTTCTTCGAGGCTCTAAGAGTGTTAGAAAACGGAAGATATTAGCGGGAAAGGCGAGATGGCGGATCAGATACCTTTAACCTTGATTGAAAGTTCACAGACGCGGATATTCGTCTGGGTTTGCCGGTGTCGAACTCGTATGTTATCGAACTGCTCGACTGAATGACGGTGCAGCGCTTCGGTTCGTCCAAAGGCTGGTGTTTACAACGCCTCTCTCTCTCTCTCTCTCTCTCTCTCTCTCTCTCTCTCTCTCTCTCTCTCTCTCTCTCTCTCTCTCTCTCTGCGAGAGCCACCCCCTTACCTACCTATACCTTCCACAGTCTTCGGCTCCGAACGCCCCTACTCCCTCCCCAGTCGAACGCTCCCTCTAACTTAACCCCCTTCCAGAGTTCTTTAGATTCTCCAAGATCCTTCCAGTCACAGCAGACCGCCTCATGATGTTCACAAGTAATAGATAGATTGGGACTCATAGGGAAAGGCATCGGGCAGGACGTCCAAAGAATATCAGTTGAGGGCATCAAGAGGTCGCTTTCAAGAGGAAGGGGTGAGACAGTTGAAGAAAACGGAGATGATGAGGAGAGAAACGAGTGGGAAAGGGTGATTAAGAGGCGACCGAAATGATGGACTTTATGTAGTCATCCTGGTTTCCGGTGAGAGAGACGAAGTCATCCCTTAGTTACGAGGGAATAGAGGTGGTAATAGTAAGTGCGGTTGCATGCGGTTTACGCCGGTATTGGATATTACTGTTAAGCTCTGTAGATTTTGAATATTTATTATGTTTGGGATAATCCCCTAAGCAAGCTTAAGTGTTGGTGATTACCTGGCCAGCTTATACGTCTGCTTGAGACATGGCGGTGATTCCCCCAAGCTAGCTTAACTGTCAGGGTGGTGAATTGATCTCCCACCTGCTGCTGTCAGCAGAAGTTGACGATGGAGTGTGATGGCGAGCGATGGAGTTGAAAGATGGACGCGGGTGATGGCGAGCGATGGAGTTGAAAGATGGACGCGGGTGATGGCGAGCGATGGAGTTGAAAGATGGACGCGGATGATGGCGAGCGATGGAGTTGAAAGATGGACGCGGGTGATGGCGAGCGATGGAGTTGAGAGATGGAGTTGAATGACGTTTGTGTGAAGGCCTGGCAGAATTACTACAATGTTAGACGTTGAGAATCTAATTCCATATTTTACACCAAGATGCGTAAAACATCCCCTCCTCCCCCCGACACACACACACAACATACACACACCCCTCAGTTACACATTCCCTCCTGGGACCGACAATGGTCTATGGGATATACTTGATATCAGTGGAGATACACAGCCCAGTTCAGTGTTCGAGGCGAAATGCGGTGGAGGGAGCGAGGGTGATGGAGGAAGAAGCTGAAGGAGGTGACATGAGGGAATGTACCTTAGCTGGAGTACATGTTAGCTTGCCTTGGCTGGAGTACATGTTAGCTTGCCTTAGCTGGAGTACATGTTAGCTTGCCTTGGCTGGAGTACATGTTAGCTTGCCTTAGCTGGAGTATATGTTGTTAGTTTACCTTGAACATTGTAATATGATATCAGTTTACGATATGTTATTATGTTAGTTTACCTTCAACGCTATAAGTAATGTTAAATTAGTTAATGGTATATTATCATGTTGATTTACCTTCAGCACTGTACGTAGTATTATGTCAGTTTACGGTATGTATTATCATATTAGTTTACCTTAGTGTGAATTAGATTTACGTATAATACGTAAGCTATGTATCTGAATTACGATAGATAATATGAGAAGTTTACCTGAAATGCGATAGATGATATTGTTAGTTTACTTTGAATACGAATACGAAAGGTTGGATGATGGTTTACCTTGAGTGCGAAAGGGAATTCGAAATCCCATATCTCATATCTCACGACGGCTTGAACACTGCTTAGTTTACCATGAGTTCCACATCATATGTCTCGTTTTCCTTTCTTCTGTGTCTGTCTGTCTGTCTTTCCTGGTATCAATACTAGTTCTTTCCTATCTCGTTTTACCTATCTCATCATCATTAACGCCATATGTTAAGTATTTATTTACGTGTTTCATTATTACACCAACATATAACCCAACATATAACGAAACATTTGAACGTTTTCTGTGTATGAATTATTGATGTAAACTTTATTTTCCAGTCATTATCTTTCTCTCTTTTTTCTTCCTTTATTTATCGTACATAGGAATGGCTTGTCCCTGTTTCTCGTAGCCACTTCATAGGCTTAGAACGTTTATGTTATTATTATTGTTATTAATGTTGTTATTTATTATTATTATTATTATTATTATTATTATTATTATTATTATTATTATTATTATTGTTATTGTTATTATTGTTTTGTTGTTGTTGTTGTTATTATTACTATTATTATTATTATTATTATTATTATTATTATTATTGCCTGTTTTCTCTTTTCCCTTTTTCTATACTTCTTGAGTTGAGTGGGGTTTCTCCTTATCCCTGTTACACATTCCTTTTAATCTCCCACTCGCTTTCTTACCCATCCCATTTTCATTATCCGGCGCTCCTCCCCAGCGCTTTTCGCTGTTAATTTTCACGACTTGTGCTAACGACCCATTAACGTTTCACAGTTTGTCGTCTCCGCTAAATATTCATGGAATGGAAATCTCATTTAGTGTGTGTTACGTTCGGAACCAAGGCTCAGGAAACTGGAATGAACTTCAAACTTCAGGAATTTGAATCGAGAAATTTCCCCCTCTATTATTTGTATTCCAGTCGGTGTAAACCTATACGCCCTACGGCAGAAGCTGTAGATTTTTAGAGTTCACAGGTGCATTCTCACACGTTACTCATAAGAATCCATCATTGTTTCTCATTCGTGTGATTCGTGTGATATGAGCGCGTGATGCGTGGCAGCGTTTGGCGTTCGTGACCCGACTGGAGTGGATCTTCGAAATGTACGCTCTCTCTCTCTCTCTCTCTCTCTCTCTCTCTCTCTCTCTCTCTCTCTCTCTCTTGGGAGAGTTAGTGACATCTGCGCAGTGAGCTAGGGCACTTCAGTGACAGTCAAGTGTCACTCCTAGGTCGCTGACTTTCAGTCCACAGACATATATAATACTAATACTGGACAACACGTAACTCGTTCTTTGTAACCCCCTGAGATTTTCCAGTGGTGAGCGCTACGCGGTAGCCCTGCCTCTTGGCAAAAATCTCGCCGTAGGTATGGTTGGGTAACGGGGAGATCAGAAACCGCGAACAGGAGAGGGAAATCAGAAACCAACAATATTGCAAAGGAGTCTACCAGTATCAGAGCTTCAGTTTTCCTTTATACGAGTTTTAAGATAGAAAACGGGAATAATTGATACTTTTATTTTTTATCTTAATGAAAGGATTGAAATTGTTTGTAGTTTTCCTTTTACGGTGTCGACTTTACAAGTCATTTATTACTTCAGCGGTAATTTGTGTCGGATTTACTTACCTGTGTCGAATTTGATTACGTTTGGACTGAACAGACCGCGCGCCAGGCAAGTCCACAACGTGAATATTATAGGATTATCTACCCCAAGGTCGAGGGATAAGGTCGCTTCCCCTGGTACATAGGGTGGGAGTGACTGCCTCTCGTCCAATTCCAGCTTAGACCGCCTCTTATCCCTGGAAGGTAGCGTGGAAATGACGTATTGCTATTGCAGCCCTTGATTTAAGCCATCTTCCAGTGAGGTTGGAATGACTCTCCTATTCCGTCTAGATTAGCCCCCCGTCCACCTCTTTCCGGAAAATACTTATCTCTTGATATGCTATTCAGCCTGATTTAGCCACTTCCATTGAAGTACTGTGGAAATGATCCTCTATTCGTTAGTTAGGCCTCTCCCTCCCCACCCCCGTCCCACCCTCCTCTTCCACTGGAAGATATACCATTCCATCTCTTGACTTATTGCTATTCCAGCCCTTGATTTAAGCCACCTTCCATTTGAAGGTACTGTGGAAATGACTCCTCCTATTCCAGTTCTATATTAGCCCTCCCCTCCCCTCCCCTCTTCCACTGGAAGATATACCATTCCAGCTCTTGATTAAGCCACCTTCTAGCTGAAGGTACTGTGGAAATGACTCCTCCTATTCCAGTTCTATATTAGCCCTCTCCCTCCCCACCCTCCTCCTCTTCCACTGGAAGATATACCATTCCAGCGCTCTTGATTAGATTCTTTATCGTCCCCCCTTCTATCCTATGGAAAAGTAAGGGGTAAACATGAATTTCTCTTCGAATCCCTCCCTCCTTCTCGTGTTAAGATACAGTGGAAATGACTGTTCTCCATTCCCAGTTCTAAGATACCCCTCTCTCTTCTTTCCCCCTCCCTTCCTCACATCCTCTCTGAGAATAGCCTGGTATTAACTGGGAAACTGGATCATCTCCCGCAAAAGCCAGCAGCTTAACAGAAAGAGTCCTGCCTGGAAGGCGAAGTTGGATACCAAAGACACGATTAGGACCCGCTTCCTGCCATGGCTTCTCTGCTCTCCTGCAGAGCCAATATCTAATCTCCAGGCCTTTCGTCTCCATTGGAAAGAGAAGATGAACAGGAAAGGTCACATATGAACCTTGTGATTTGGCTGTGATGACTTAACCGGGGCGTAGGTCTAGTGGTGATAAAAAAAACCCAGCACAATGTTTTTTTTTTTTTATGTTATTTACTTTTAGAATTATCCGTCGTCTCGGTAGACTATATACTCGTTTCAATCTGCATATTGTTATTTGCCGAGGTGAATATATGAATAACCCTCTGGTTGATTTTATATTTTGAAGCCGTTTCGATCCTGGGGGGGGGGACTCTCTGACTCTCTCTCTCTCTCTCTCTCTCTCTCTCTCTCTCTCTCTCTCTCTCTCTCTCTCTCTCTCTCTCTCTCTCTCTCTCTCTCAGTCCATGCCATGTGTGCTAACCGCTACACCACGGGAGTCCAAGTGAAGGAATCCATATCTGGGGCAACGTTCACACTAATGATAACTGCATTTAGACTGATTATTGTATAACATTTTTAGAAAACAAAGTTAGTGAAGAATCGCGTCACGAAAAGAAATATTACCTTATGGTACCATGACCGTGACCTTAAATGATTAATACATCTTGTATTTCCTGGCTGCAGCTGAGTCAGGCTTGTTTAAGGGGTTTTAAGGTATAGATTATAATCCACAGAACAAAGCGAGCTGGAGTTACCAGCGCTCAACTTCATCTCCTTTAAAAAGGAAGGTAA
>NC_092269.1:5874227-5949227 GCF_036320965.1 Panulirus ornatus
TAGAAGACAAGGACGTGCGTGGGTGGTTGGTGGGTCGTGTAGAAGACAAGGACGTGGGTGGTTGGTGGGGCGTGTAGAAGACAAGGACGTGGGTGGTTGGTGGTCGTGTAGAAGACAAGGACGTGGGTGGTTGGTTGATGGGTCTTGTAGAAGACAAGGACGTGGGTGGTTGGTTGGTGGGTCTTGTAGAAGACAAGGACGTTGGTGGCTGGTTGGTGGGTCTTGTAGAAGACAAGGACGTGGGTGGTTGGTGGGTCGTGTAGAAGACAAGGACGTGGGTGGTTGGTGGGTCGTGTAGAAGACAAGGACGTGGGTGGTTGGTGGGTCTTGTAGAAGACAAGGACGTGGGGTGGTTGGTGGGTCTTGTAGAAGACAAGGACGTGGGTGGGTTGGTGGGTTGTGTAGAAGACAAGGACGTGGGTGGTTAGTGGGTCGTGTAGAAGACAAGGACGTGGGTGGTTGGTGGGTCGTGTAGAAGCCAAGGACGTGGGTGGTTGGTTGGTGGGTCGTGTAGAAGACAAGGACGTGGGTGGTTGTGGGTCGTGTAGAAGACAAGGACGTGGGTGGTTGGTGGGTCGTGTAGAAGACAAGGACGTGGGTGGTTGGTGGGTCGTGTAGAAGACAAGGACGTGGGTGGTTGGTTGGTGGGTCGTGTAGAAGACAAGGACGTGGGTGGTTGGTGGGTCGTGTAGAAGACAAGGACGTGGGTGGTTGGTGGGTCGTGTAGAAGACAAGGACGTGGGTGGTTGGTTGGTGGGTCGTGTAGAAGACAAGGACGTGGGTGGTTGGTGGGTCGTGTAGAAGACAAGGACGTGGGTGGTTAGGTGATGGCGGCCAAGGGATTCATTTCCAAGTGTTCCAAAATGAAATTTAAATTTGGAATTTATTTCTCTTTTTTTTTCTCCTAGTGCAGGTTCGTTGTATAAATTTTTCCTTTTACTTTTTAATTTTTGATATTCGAATGTGAAAAAATTTGTTAATAGAATAAATTTATTTTTTTGTCAAGATTCGGGATGTCTCTGTTTTGGCTCTGTATGATTTTTTTCATATATATATATATTTAATCTTATTTGGCGTTCTAGAAATATGGTGCGTTGCGAGGTGTTCATAAATATGATTTTTAAACTACAAATTTTTATTTTTGTACGTTATAAAAGTCATTTAATGAATCATTCTTTTTTCGTTGTACATAATGGCGCCGCTATGATACACAAAGCCATGAAGATGACGATAGTAAAGATGATGACAATATTTCTCCAGAGGTTTTAAACATAAGGGAAGCAAGGGGTGACTGTTGATGGCAGTATGCAAATCATCTGTTGTCCCTCAGCTGTGCCAAGGTCAGACGACCTCGCTTGGACCTCGGAGGGGTCTGTGTCATCTGTGTGACTATGTGACTTTCTGTAAACTTGGGCTTGGGGCTGTTCCCTGTGTGTGTGTGTGTGTGTGTGTGTGTGTGTGTGTGTGTGTGTGTCCCTCACCAGATTGGAGAAGTTGCTGTGTTTGCTGAGGATTTCTTAGGTTTTCTTTATCTGTCCCCATCGATACAGTAAGACACCAATCAGGCCTCCTGTCGTCTGTCTCTCTGATGTATACTCACGTAAACTTATGACCTCACAGGGACATAGACGGAGGAGAACCGTCATAATGTACCCACGGGAAATACTGGAAGGTTGAAGTCGCACACGTGAATCAGAGAAGACTTGTACGTACTAAGGAGGCTATGCAGGGCGAGATATGCAAATTATTACATGATGGAGTTGAGATGCTGTTGCATTCATCTGGGAAATTAGCATAAAAAGAGAAGTCCCTTGATCATTTGAATAATAAGGGACTTATTTCTTTTCTATATTGAGAACGAGACGAAGGAAAACTGCCGTGTCTTGCAAGGCGCACCAGACCAAGCAGGTTGCATGAATGATGAATTGAGACCAGAAGGAAAGGAACAACTTAGTGGACCAGGCTCAACCTATGGGGGAAACTTAAGGCCGAGGACAGAGATGTGGGGGTAGAGAGGCGCCCCTACTCCTCCTCTCCTCCAACCAGCGTTAGGCAAAGACTACCAGGAACTCTTAGGTTTACTTAGTGTTCGCACGTTGGGCCCGTCTTTATCAGTTGTCATGGTTCGATCGTCCGGTCTTGACATTCTGTCGGGGGGGGGGGGGGGGGGATAACTCATAATAACTGACCTGGTTAAACCCCAACACACACACACACACACACAACACACACACACACACACACACACAGAGTCTCGTCCAGCTCTCGTCCACGGGTCAGACTCCGATGAAAGACATCATCGCCCGGTGTTTGCCTTTCATTACAGATGCCGGCAGGGAGAGAGAGAGAGAGAGAGAGAGAGAGAGAGAGAGAGAGAGAGAGAGAGAGAGAGAGAGGAGAGAGAGAGAGGAGAGAGAGAGAGAGAGTCCAGTGAACTGGGATGTTAACGGTGATTTTACTTTCCGTAGCGATGATGTAACACCGAGCGAGGGGACTTGGAAGGCCTGGTCATTTTGATCTGACGACCTGTGTGTCCAGTCACCTGGGTTCTCCGGCCGAGGTGCGGAGGAGGAGGAGGAGGAGGTGAGGTGAGGTCCAGTCACCTGGGTCTCCGGCGAGGTGCGGAGGAGGAGGAGGAGGAGAGGAGGAGGAGGTGAGGTGGCGTCAACACCTGCAGATGGAGAGGCTTGTTGTGGTGTTGGACGAAATTCCTCCGGGTTCAGATGGTTGTTGTAGGGTGTGTGTGTGTGAGGGAAAGAGAGAGAGAGACACAGTCTCTCTCTCCTCCTTCTCTCTCTCTCTCTCTCTCTCTCTCTCTCTCTCTCTCTCTCTCTCTCTCTCTCTCTCTCTCTCTCTCTCTCATATCCTGGCTTGGTGTTTTGAGATGAATAGACGAAGTGAGGGCAGTAGACTCCGACGCGTAGTAGAGAAACCCCCCCCCCCCCCCGACACCCGCGTTTTTTTTTTTTTTTCGGTGTAAGTGTAAAGAAAACGACCATTCTGGCACTGCTCTTGATATTTGAATAAGAGTCTTGTGCATTATTAAAGTGAGGGGTATCCAGCCCTCTCATGCATGCATGGACCAGGAAAAAAAATGCAGCAGCAGAACGTAAATTGCATGGCAACTCAAGATATTCACACACACACACACACACACACACACACACACACACACACACAACACACACACACACATATGTAACCCTAATGATATACCTGAAACAGCCTTGCCCCGCGATGACTCGTTAGTATAACTACTTCTCATGACTGTACGACCCTTGGGATGCGATCTCCTGACGGGGCCCCCGCCCCCCTTGACCACACCCGATCAGGAGCAGGTCAGAGGTCATCGTACCCCAGGGGGTCGGAGGTGGACCAGAACAAGTGGGGCAATTCATACAATCGGGTCAGAAGTTTATACATCAGCTCTGCCCTCACCGGCCCCCGCGTTTGAGAGACCATTGCGCCAACGTCTGCGAATATTAATGAGCCGCTCCACTCAAGCTGTGAATGATTTAGGTGTCGCAGCGGGGCGGGATAAGGCCGCACCGGGCAGCACGTGAGAGAGAGAGAGAGAGAGAGAGAGAGAGGAGAGAGAGAGAGAGAGAGAGAGAGAGAGAGAGACCCCTCTCTCACATGTGAGGAGGAATGAAACATACGCCTGTAGGTGAAGACTTTTGGTCATATGATGGTGATGTTGACGATGTGGACTCTACACGTGTGTGAGTCTGGGATCTCTCCCAAGGCCGTGCTGATTTTTGATAAGGTGTGGGTTCCCTGGGTTAATGGCGGGTCAGAGAAGTGTGAAGGAGGAGGAATAAAGGACAGCGAAAACAGGTGTGTCGTACATATGGCTTAGGGAGTATACTTAAAGTCGTATGTGTGTGCTATACGTGTGATTAATTTGGCAGCCGTATTTTCATTCCTTCTTTCTTCTTTTGTGCCTCCTCCTCCTCCTCCTCTGTATATGTGATATGTAGTGCAATTAATAAAGTGAAAGCTTTATTTGATTGACTTATAATAGTGACTGGATAGTTGAAACAGCTTCTCTTCTGTTCTCATTTCTAACTACTGAGTGATTGAAATGTCAGGCTGAGAGCCGTGCTTACAAATGTACATGGATTGATAGTAAATGTCTGGGAGATGGTGTTTCAAGGATCGTATTAGGGAAAAAAAAGCACCAGCTCGTTTGTTACAGCATCGAGGATTTGATGGTCTTAAAGGCTCTGGTAGAGCTGGGAGGCTGCATTTGTAACCCCAGAGTCTTTACACAACCTGGACACCTCCATAAGATTTGGAGTTTACAGACTTCGATCATCTCTATTGTCTAAACCTGAGGGACATATGTCTATTGGACACGAGAGGATCAGACTTCAGGCTGGCCGGAAAGGCAGACGAAGACAGAAAGGACCGAAAAGTAGCTCGTGTTAAGCACAGGAGCGGAAATGCCTGTGTAACGTAAGTAGCAGGTGGTGATGGAGGGCTGGGAGTGGAAAGTTTCTTGATGCATCGACAAGTGACGCAGCAGCACCAGCAGCAGGAGGAGGGAGAGAGAGAGGGAGCCAGACACCGGTACAAAAAACAGAGGGAGGTGTGAGGTTATGGGGCCAAGCACAACACCACTTTGCGCTCCCTCCCTCCCCACATCCTCCCCCACGAGACATAGTTCCTCCCCACCTACCCTTCCCATTTAACCTACCCCTCCCAAACATACCATTGTCACCCCACACGACACACACACACCCCAGTCCACCTTACCCCAAACACAGTGTTCCCTCCTCTCCCTCCTTCCCAATTCGCTCCACCTCAGCATTTCATTGAGTTGGCTATGAGGACCTGAGGGAACTTAAGATTATTCCATTGTTGGTCTTGCCCTTCAGGTCGTGGCTATGTCTGTAGTTTAAGTCATTGGTGCCCTCTACTTGGTCATACTTTGTATTTTATCTACGTTTTTTAAAACGTTTTACCAAGTGGTTGTCCAGGGTTGTCAGAGATTCTCGTGGCTGTTCTCGTTTCCCCACCTTGTTGCACCAATCTGAAATTTAAGCATACGTGCTTTTGGAAGTCAGGTAGGTACCTACTGACAGGTACCTACGAGGGGAGGGGGGTTTTGCCATGAGGAGGGGCCAACGAAAAGAATAGGAGACTGTAGAGTGAAGGATGGAGAGAGAGAGAAGTGTGGTTTACGTGTGGTGGAGTGTTAGACGTGTGAGATGGAGAGAGTGTTTGTATTTGGACTGAATGCCAGCCACCCGCAAGCACACACACACACACACACACACACACACACACACTCTCTCTCTCTCTCACACTCTCTCCATCTCACCCATAACACTTTAAGGGTGGGAGGTGGGTGGGATTGGGAGACAGTTTAGTATGGGGGAGAGCCAGATATGTCTGTATGTTGACTGGGGAGACTAAAGAAATTTGAGGGAAAGCGGAATGAGTGTTAAAGAGGCGTCAAAACAGACCAGCTATACTATGGTGGTTATGTGGGGCCTGTGGGACGTGTGATCCAACAGCTTATTAGTCTGCCAACGACCCTCCTCAACAGCTCAGACATGGTCCAAGCTGTGGGGACGTGAGGCCTCCGAGGACAGCACCAGGTAATCCATGTTTTTAAAAGCTTACTGGAAGTTGTGGTCTTTATATACATTCCCTTTTTAAAGGTTTTCGAACCTTTTTAAAGGTTTTCGAACCTTTTTAAAGGTTTCGAACCTTTTTAAAGTTCTCGGACCTTTTTAAAGGTTTTCGAACCTTTTTAAAGGTTTTCAAACCTTGTAGTGGACGATTCTGGACATTGATTCGAGTGTCGTTTGAAAAAAAAAAAAGGGAGGGGGCTGTATTTGGCGTGTCGTACCGTCAGGTGTGGCTGTGGAACTACACGGGAGCAAGCTCAGTGCCCTAGGAGAGAGAGAGAGAGAGAGAGAGAGAGAGAGAGAGAGAGAGAGAGAGAGAGACATCTTACCAATGAAACCCGTAACTATCCATGTCGTTGCAGACGCCTCACTATCCCCATCCCTTTACGCGGTAGCCTGCACGCCTGGCTACCGTCCACTCTATCTATTCTCCTCCTAGCCTGACCCTCACCCCACATCCGGGCTTCCTCAGGCCGTCTTGAAGAAAACTTCCTATTCTTATCATTTCTCTTCCTCCTCCTCGTCTTTACACGCAGTCTTCCTTCCCTCCCTTCCTCCAAATCGTACTCGGCTTTACGAACTTCGTCCCAGTACCATTTCCCCCCCACCCATCATTTTCCTCCGTCCCCACACATCCCTCGTAAGTCCCTGCTAATCTTTCTCATTCACGTTCATGCTCATCATCATCATCATTCTTCATCTTCTCCTCCTCCTCCTCCTCCTACCCCTCACACTTCCTCACCCTCCGCTACGCGCATCGCCCCCAGCAGGAGCCGTCAGCACTGCGGCAGAAGCCACCGCTGTGACCTTCGTCAGGTGAGGCTTACCCCCCCCTCCCGCCTCGGGGAAGAGGAGGGACGTGTGTGTGTGTGTGTGTGTGTGTGTGTGTGTTTTCCCCAGCTACTGCTGTTCGTGCAGCTAGCTGTGTGCTGTAAATTCCTCGTTTCCCTGCACGGATGGTGACCTTTGAGACTGACATTAAGGTGCGTTCCGCCCCATCATCACGTCTCAGCATCAGTTAGTTTGGAGGTAAACACTGTAGGTTGCTCTTCTGGTCCCACCCACATCACCACACACACACACACACACACACACACACACAGACACACACACACACACACACACACACACTCACCACACACACACACACACACACACACAACACACATATTCAAAGTTGCTCAGTCCTCGCGCCAGAGTGATTCCAACCAACTTTAGAAATTACTTCATTGACCTTGAGAACGTCTGTTTCTTCACTTGACGGCTAAGCTTTGGAAATCTTTTTATCTTGTGTCTCTCCAAGAAGACGGGTTTTCTAATGTCACTCTAAACACCTTCACTTCTTGCTCTTTAGTTATTTCTCTTACATCCTAAGCCCCCTCCCTCTTTCACACGGTCCATTTTAGGCCTATCTAGGATTAATAAGTCTCGTTCGAGATTGGATCGTTCGGCATAGAAACAAAAAAAGAAATATGAAGAATGTGGTATGACATGGCGAACCTCCTCATTCCTAGCGTTCCTAGTGTTCAGTCAGACCTCCCATTCCTAGCGTTCCCTGTGTGCAGTCAGATCTCCCCATTCCTGGCGTTCCTTGTGTTCAGCGAACATCTACTTCCACTCCACCCACGTTAGGCTTACGTATATGTGTATATCTTCAACACTCGTTGGTCATTATTCGTTTTGATATAGGGAAACATCACTGTTTCCTTGTGATTTTTTTTTGCCATTTCCTTATCCTTGAATTTGTTCTTCGTTTAAGTCAGCACACTATGATTTCCAGTTGTGATTCTTTTAGATTTTTAGACAGTTATAAGTGTTAAGTATTACTTATGAACTCACGATCAGGCTTCACACAGCCTGTCATCATGTCTCTGAGGGTTTATGTGGGTGAGTATGTGTTTGAGTGTATTGCCTTTTGTGTAGGCATGAATGGGTAATGGGATGGTCTGTGTGTGTGTGTGTGTGTGTGTGTCTGTGTATTTATGGATGTATGGTACTTTTGCAGGGGGGGGGCTTGGATGGTCATAGTAAATTCGACATGACACTGGAGGAATTTGGACCCAATTATGGCCATCTTTCATGAAAGGAAGAGGATTAAGGACTCGGAGGAGAGGAAGGAGGAGATTGAATTCCTTGGCTGTTCGTAGACTCGACTCTTAAAGGTGGAAAGGTCATGGGAAGAAGGAAAGATAAAACGAAGAATTCCACAGCAATTCTCTTTGAAGAAAAGCGGGGATGCCCTAACGTTTGATCCTCGTATGGCTGTTCGCAACATAGAAAGTGTTGGAAGCGGCAGGAATCGGGTCGAAACCTTAATGTGTATATGTATGTGTATCCATACTCTTCCACTATCTTACTTTGCATGTGTATGGCCTGTGTCTAATTTCCTTTCTGTACAGTACGGGGAAGAGGTTTTACACTTGTGTGTTTGTTTTACACTTGTGTGTTTAATTGTCTCTATGTCACTTTGTCGCTGATTGTATGTCATTTTTGTGCGTACGTGTGTAATCTAGCCAGGTGTGTCTCATTACCGTCCATTTCCTATCTCATGTATTGTGTTTCATAATCTCAGCTCCTTTTGGTACCATTTTATCTTATCCATAGTGTTTTACGTGGTCTCCTACATGTGTTAATGAGTTTTCAACTCAGATATATATATATATATATATATATATATATATATATATATATATATAATATATATATATATATATATATATATATATCTTTTCTTTCTTTCAAACTGTTCGCCATTTCCCGCATTAGCGAGGTAGCGTTAAGAACAGAGGACTGGGCCTTTGAAGGAATACCCTCACCTGGCCCAATTCTCTGTTCCTTCTTTTGGAAAATTAAAAAAAAAACGAGAGGGGAGGATTTCCAGCCCCCGCTCCTCCTCCCTTTTAGTCGCCTTTTACGACACGCAGGGAATACGTGGGAAGTATTCTTTGTCCCCTATCCCCAGGGAAAATATATATATATATATATATATATATATATATATATATATATATATATATATTATATATATATATATATATACTTTTTCATTGATTTATCCGAGTTTGGATATTCTATCCTTCTTCGCTTATATTTTCCCCCTCCTGCATTCTCTCTCTCTCTCTCTCTCTCTCTCTCTCTCTCTCTCTCTCTCTCTCTCTCTCTCTCTCTCTCTCCCCCTTGCTAAGCCCTTGTCTGGCGCACTTATTTACGTGTCGCGCCAGCTGGTTCATGGCTAGGGTGACAGCATCCAGGTGGTGAGGGGAGTTGATTCATGGGGATGAGCAGTAGGGTCAGGAATGTCCTCCCTTTCCCCCCCTCTCTTTTTTACCCCCCCAGGGTCGTCCTGACGCCCAGGAAACATGTCCCTGAGAGCAGCCTTTGCAGAAGATCCTGGGCGTCGTACGTAGTACACCCCTCTTTGGCCATCCTCCTACGGAAATAGACGATGGGACTTTGGCAATGTTTTGGTATCAAGGGATTGTTCTTAGTTCGGGCGTTTGTGTTAAGACCTTTTTTATGTGGGTTAGAGGAATACAGACGCGGTGGTCGGTCTTGGAAACAGGAGGTAGGGAGGGGGTTGGTATGCATAAGGCTTTCCGCTTGGAGTTGGTTGGCCAAGATAAACCAAGGGTAGGGGGGGGGGGAAAGTGTGGGGTACCCAAATGGCGTCCTCTCTCGCGCCGCGTTTTCTACGTGGCACCCCGTTTTCCGTCGGGTGGGTGCATCCATTCTTTGGGCCCAGTTGGCATGAAGGCCCTTGACCTGTTGGTTCTCCAGTGTAGTGGGAAGATTGTGGATTATAGGAATCAGGTTAGAGAAGGTGTTGGCAGAGTGTTGTCCGGACCGTACGTCCCTGCCAACATCGAGGGAAGTCGCCGAGGTGTTGGCAGCGACATGCCCCAACGACACCTGGGAGCGCCAGCTACCGTAAGAGGCGCTGCTGACGATCGCCCCACACCAGCTGCTGCTGGAGACGTGTACCCTCGGACGCCGCCGTCAGGATGTGACCGCAAGTATTGCCGCATGTGTTACGATGCCGATCAACACCGGGGCCGTGACGCAGGCGGCAACGCGTCACGGGACGCTGATGATGTCCGTGAAAGGGGACGTGACCGGGTTCGTGACTACGGTTGTGGCGCATCCCTGGACTCGAGTAGGAGGGTCCTGTACCACGAAACCGTCGAAGGACAAGTCGGCCACTGGATCCCCGGAAGCGGAACGAAACGCGAGCGCCAGATGCCGAGACTGAGTAAATCCTTGAGAGATCTCTCGGACCAACACAGTTTTGAGTCACTCTTCGACCCCAGGGAGAGACCGACGGGCGGCGATGGGTGGTCCGAGTCGACCAGTTTCGATGGAGTGGGTAGTGCTGGTCTTGGTGGTGGTCCGACGACCAGTTTTGATGGAGTGGGTAGTGCCGGTCGTAGATGGCCCGAGGCGACCAGATTTGACGGAGTGGGTATCGCTGGTCGTGTTGGTGGCCCGGCGACCTATGTCCAGTATCTCCAGAATGACTCGTGGGACACAGACGTGCAGAGTCGTGGGACACAGACGCAGACTGTGGCGCAGTCCGCCACGCATCACCGACCCCGGGGCGATCATGCCGCTTCGAATGCATCCTCACCTCCACCTCCACCACCACCGCAGCCGCATTACCCCCCTGGGAAGATCAGGCACAAGACTTCCCCATCAGACGGCTACTATCCATCGCCCGGTTTCTCCCAATCCACCTATTCCCTTCCGCTTCCAGCGAGACAGCACAACGCCGTCGGGTACCCTCCCATGCCTCCTCTCTATCCGTCGAGGATCTGCGGTTCTGATGACGCTGGTATTGGTCACTACTCCCGCGGCGACTGGGACATGCTGGACGAAGGGCGCAGTGCGTGGGCTTCATCCTCCGGCCATGCCCACCACCGTCAGCACATGCACCACGAAATGGCCGCGCGTTTTCACCTCGGCCGCTCGGCGACGGTGGATGTCCTTGAGGACCCTACCGGCGGCGGCGGAGGCGACTGTGCTGGGCGTATCGGAGGACGGAGGCGCCCCGGGAGCCGCCGGCATCCTCAGGACCCCTTCCGTGAGGAGTGCAACTGGCGGGCGCGGGTGAAGAGTACGTCGGACCCCAACATCCCCTTGAATGTGACCGACGGAGAGCCCCAAGCGGAGGAATCCAATAACAGCGACGGGCCGAGTGGGGCCGAGAGGGCTGCGCCACCCACGCGCAACAAGCGCTCTGAACTCTACTTTGAGCTCAGGCGGCCGCCATTCACGACAGCGAGGGGGCAGGCCAGCGGACTGTGTCGGTCTGAGGAGGAGGAGGAGGAGGAGGAAGAGTACAACGAGTCAGACGGCGGGGTCTCCAGCCAGTCAAAGACATCCTCCGGGAGGCAGACTCCCATAGGATATGCTCCCGAGGCTTCGTGGACGACTATGTCGCCTCCGCGACCCCACGGGTCGACCATCGAGTACTCCCGGGCCACTCCCCCCGTCCCTGATTTGGTCGACGTCGCTACCCAGACGTCCTGCCCGGCCCCAGACCTGTAGGATCTTCTCCCGTCGTCCCCTTAGTGTCCTCACTGTCGGTGTCCTCGACCCCCTTGATGTCCCCGCCTCCTTCAGCGTCCCTATCCTCTCCCTCGACGTCAGTGTCCCAGATGTCTTCCGCGTCACTGCCCCTAGCGTCTCCTAGCGTTATGGATCCTTCGGCAAGTGCTGGGGGTCGGGGCAGGACAAGAGCCGGGCCCTTAACCCCAGGCGTTGGGGAGGTCCAACACAGCAGCAGCAGCAGCAGCAGCAGCGACGGCGCTGCACGTGCAGGAAGGTGAGACTTGGCCTCCTCACTCAAGGGACTGCTGAGGCGGGGCGCCGGCGTGACCCACTCTCCTTCCCTGACCCTTAATAACACACGCACAAGCTAGGCACTCCCCTTCACGCCCCCACAGCTAATAGCCTCTTCTGCCTTTGCTGCTCTTCTTTTATTGAGTGTCCTGGTTTGGTCTTCCGTCTTGATATATTTCTGAGTGCTGGCCACGCTGCCCGTCTCCTTGTAACCCGTCGCAAACGGTGGACGGTCTTGCTCGCAGGCCAAGCTGCCCGTCTCCTTGTAACCCGTCGCAAACGATGGACGGTCTTGCTCGCAGGCCAAGCTGCCCGTCTCCTTGTAACCCGTCGCAAACGATGGACGAATGTTACGTTATCTTAAATTCTCCTTCAACCTACCATGTTCTGTCGCCTGATCTGATTGCGTCTGCAGAATGAAAAGACATATTTTGCGTCGACAGAATTTTAATGTTTCGTTTCCTCCACTGAAACTTCTTTTTTTTTTTCATTTCGTCTGTTTCTCTACTCCCAGCGGGTCTTTTCGTATTATTATCAGTGCTTGGATACTCATTTCCCAAGCTCTGGCCACGTTGCTCTATGCCCAAAGGCATAGTCTCATAGCGTTAACGAGAGATAAGAACGTTGGTCTTGTGTCTGCAATAATTGGGTAGTATGAATAACTTTTTGAATTTAATAGGTTTAATCACCCCGTTGTTGTCTTGGGTATGATATGTATGGAAGAACTATGTATATACCAAGTATGGAAAGAGAAGAGGAATCTTATTTCCACCCACATCATATTAAGTTCGAAAATCAAATTTCAGTCGATTGATCGAAATCTTAAAGAGTTTATCCATATGATCGGCTTTTGAATTCTCGGTTATGTATCGATAGGTTAAACGAAATTCACTATGATTCCAGTTTGTATTAAGCAAGTGACCGAACGTTGGAACGGGGATAGGGGAGAAAGAATACTTCCCACGTATTCCCTGCGTGTCGTAGAAGGCGACTAAAAGGGGAGGGAGCGGGGTGGCTGGAAATCCTCCCCTCTCGGTTTTTTTTTCTGATTTTCCAAAAGAAGGAACAGAGAAGGGGGCCAGGTAAGGATATTCCCTCAAAGGCCCAGTGTCCTCTGTTCTTAACGCTACCTAGCTAACGCGGGAAATGGCGAATAGTGCGAATAGTGAGTGAGGAAAGATTGACCAAGAGGATATATGTGTCGGAGGTGGAGGGAACGAGGAGAAGAGGGAGACCAAATTGGAGGTGGAAAGATGGAGTGAAAAGGATTTTGTGTATCGGGGCCCTGAACATGCAGGAGGGTGAAAGGAGGGCAAGAAATAGAGTGAATTGAGCGATGTGGTATACAGGGGTTGACGTGCTGTCAGTGGATTGAATCAAGGCATGTGAAGCGTCCGGGGTAAACCATGGAAAGCTGTGTAGGTATGTATATTTGCGTGTGTGGACGTGTGTATGTACATGTGTATGGGGGGGTTGGGCCATTTCTTTCGTCTGTTTCCTTGCGCTACCTCGCAAACGCGGGAGACAGCGACAAAGTATAAAAAAAAAAAAAAAAAAAAAAAATATATATATATATATATATATATATATATATATATATATATATATATATATATATATATATATATATATAATGATAGGTGCATCTTGCAACATGTCAACTAGTTTGAATGTCACGGAGCCCATGGTTCGCCCTCTTTACTGTCATCAAATATTTCCTCATGTTATTCGACACTGCGGTAGCCTCATTTTATGTAAACACACAGGTACAGATACGCTTGACAGGCCGCTTGAAACGTTGGTTAGAATGTCCCCTGGAGGAAGGTAAAGTGCCAGGAGAGTAGTAAAAGGCGCAAATGTCGTATCTTTCTTGGGGCAATGGAGACCTGGAAGTTTTGGTATGGAATATGCTGGAAAAGATAACCAAAAAAAGCAAAATGGGTGACTGTGGCGAAGGTAGAGAATTACGTAGTCGAGAGAGAGTGAACACGGATTTAAGGAAAGTAGTTCATGCGTGGAAAAATATCGTAGACTATTATGAGAGAGTGAGATCCGTTTGTGATCAAAGAGAAGGCTGGGTGGAATGTCTGTGACTGGATGACTTGAGAGAGCCTTTGACACTGTGCTGCGTAGGAGGTTCGTATAGAAGCTGGATCCTCAAGGTAGCAATATGGGGGACGACTCTCTCGATGAACAGAATATTACCCCAGTGGAAGGTAAGGAAGGACGTTTAACAGAGGAGTCCTTCTCCAAAGAGGTAGGGGTCACCAGTGGCGTGCCGCATGGTCCAATTCTAGAACCATTGTTGTTCTTCATCTCTGTTAAATGGCTTGCAAAAAAAGTTGCAGAGATAGAACAACCAGAGGCCATGACTTGAAAGTGCAACCAGAGACTGGTTAAAAAAGTTGTAAAGAAAATATCTTTTCGTAGTATGAGAATAGACGGTGATTGGACAACCCGTGCGATAAGATTGTTAATGTGGACGGCATACAGAAAATATATAAAGTGGTATGAAAGCAGACAAAGTGCAATAGGGGAGACACCACGAGTTTAGAAAACTTCTACCAGTTCTCCACAAATATAGTGAACTAACTATACAGAAAGATATTTCACTATAGGCATTACAGGCATAAGATAGAGTAAAATAATACCAATGAAATCGTAAGTTGCGATTTGTCAGAATGTATACATTAAACATCCTGGGCCCCAAGATTGCTTTAACACATTGCCTTTTTGCAGCCATTAGAAATATTGTGGACTGTAGAGTGAAAGGATTTGAGAAAGCAATGGACGAGTACCAACACAGTGCACCAGACCAGCCAGGATGTTGTGGTTACGCAAGACAAGTAAGCCGTGCGGTGCCTCCCCAGCTTGACGGAGAGTTGGAGGAGTAAGACGGCAGCATGGCCTCAGGCCCAGACGTAGAGAGAGAGAGAGAGGGAGTCTCAGACGACCTCCATAGTCAGCTTAAGCCTAAGCCACACACACGGAATTTTCCCTATTGGAGCATATGGGAAACGGGAAGACGGAGGGAGGGAAGGAGGCGTCCGAAGGCTAGAGGATATATGGAAAATCGTCAGCATCCAGAACTAGAGTTTTACACTCCATGGGGAAACCTCATCATCTCTCAGGCATCTCTTTACTCTCATATGACTTACCTTCTTAATGCTCTTAGGATTCAGTGTTTCTTTCCATGCGTTTATGCACTCATGTATCACTCTCTCTGAATTTCATCACGTCTTTCTTGATCCTTGTTATAAAGTCCCTTTCGTGCCCTCAAGTTATTATTCCTCCCCCACCCCGCCATATCAAAAAATTGTGAGTGATCTTTTCAAATCGATTCGGGAAGAGAGACGGCAATTAAGTGTCCACTCCCTTTTCCCGTTATAAATCGACTCAGAAAAGGAAACATTGATTTTATGTCCCCCTTTTCCCTCTCGAACTTTTGGTGGGGGGGAGTGGATTCATTGCTTCCCCAGTAGGCAGCTGAATCTCCCATACTCTTTATGGTACAATCTTTCTTGTCCATTATCGGGCGTGTTGGAGATCCGTTTGACGAATTAGAATACCCAGTCTTGATTACGCTTAACTCCAGTTTGGGTAATATCTGTCTGCCTTCCCATTTATCTATGATGAATATTGGAAAGGAGTGTCGCGAACTATGATAAATACGGGGCAGGAGAGTCGCGAAATATAATTGATACGAGGCAGGGGTGTCGCGAAAAGTAATGTAAACACGGGGCAGGGTTGCCGCGAAATGTAATAAAAACGGGGCAGGTGTGACGCGAAATATGCTAAATGGGTTTAGGGTTGCCTGTAGTGGTTTATTGGCTCATGAAACGCCCAGTCTCGCTCATTTGTTTATTGCCGTGTGTGTGTGTACAAAGGAGGGCAATATTGGATGTAGTTTTTCACTCTGTTGTTGCAGAGGATTGAGGCCTTTTCCTTTTGTTTACGACGATTCTGAACCCCTTGTCTTGTTGTGGTCTTACTCTCTTATTATGGTCTCGGTCATGTTGCGAGACAGCTGTTCTGGATTTGTGTTTGGAGGCTTTGAATCGTTCAGTCAGGTTTCATTCTTCGGGGGATGTCTTGAATCGACTTGAGGTTCGTCTTTGGGAGACTTTGAATCACTTATTCCGGATGCATAAAAGTCGTGAATTACTTGTTCATGAATCATACTCAGAGGTGTTGAATCATTTGTTCTGGGTTCGTTCTTTTGAAGTTTTGAATCACTCATTAGTTGCGCTTCGAATGTTCGAATCACGTATTCAGGATTCACACAGGGAAGTATGTATGTCAACTGTGTGCCACAGTGTCTCTCCCGCCACTTGACGTCTTTGTGTGACGCGATGCGCTGGTGGTTGGGTCACCCGAATCCCAGTACAGTTTTTATCGTCCTTTTGATCGCCCGTTAAAAAAAGTTTTGCTGCGCAGCATCGGAGTTATTTATGCGCCAGGAAAGACGCGTGGTGGTGCCACACTACCATGATCCCCAGTCAATATGGTTGGATTAATGGGTGCTGGATGGTAGTTCTGTAGGCCATAATATACCTTCGTAGAACCTCTTAAAAAGCCTTGGAGAGTTGGGTGGAGGCGATTCGATTCCTTAAATAGGCATGTTAATACCCTCACCTGTTGGTTAATATCTCGAGAGATTCTCTGTTGGGATCCATATTTTTTCTAGTTTTCATTTTCGCCTCTCCATGATTTTCTGTGAATGCTGTAAGTGATTTACATGTTAGCGTCTTCCCTCCTGTATTGAATGGTATCATATATTGATTCTTAGTTTTCTAGTTTCTGTCATGTAGATTTATTTCCGTTTTATAGTTCCCTTGTGGATTTACGTACAGTTTTCATTACTTCTCTAGTTTCACCATCTAGATTGATTTGCAGTTTCTAGTTTCCCTATCTAGACTGATTTACAGTGATTAGTTTCCCTATCTAGATCGATTTTTATATATTTTTTTTTCCACTTCTTCTTCTTCTAGGTCCCTCAGGAATTTACATCTTGAGTTGATATTCTCATTTCCCATTGTTTCCCCGAACTAGAGGAAAAGATTCCAAAGAATTTTAATATTCTTGGCCATCTTTACTCCCCTGCTTCCGCTCGTAGAGAGAGAGAGAGAGAGAGAGAGAGAGAGAAGAGAGAGAGGTGAGAGAGTGGCAAGGCTTGATGGCGGAACAGTATTACTACCCTCAGTAGACATGCAATACACGTTATGGTTCACCACACCAACTCTTCTCGTATAATTTTACATCCGAAGATCCTGGGATGTGCAGCAATGCCGTGTTTTCCCTAACGCACTCATTTCCCGTGTGCTGCAATTGCCCTCTCTCTCTCCTCTCTCTCTCCTCTCTCTCTCTCTCTCTCTCTCTCTCTCTCTCTCTCTCTCTCTATGTAGCGTGCTTGTGTTACCGGACTCCGCCAGCAAATGGTTTGCCACCGGAAGCAAGGTTGGGGTCATCTTCGGCGAGGCCGTATCATCGTCCAGGAATAGAAGGGAGTGCTTTTGCGTTGAGGACCTTCTCGATCCGAAGGGCTGCGTCGTGTCCCTTCTCCTGCGTGGAGTGCAGTCTTGAGGCTACAGCAGGGATCGTAGTGAGGGGCCCTACATCTACTGCTTCACCATCTACAAGCTCTGATTAAGGGGAAGCCAGATGGCCTCTTGGTTGTAAGACGACCTCTGATGGGTCATCCCTCTCTTACTCTCCCCGTCAAGGAGGACCTCCAAGTGGGTCGTCTACTTACCCCTCACTAAGCTAGGTCAAGGACGACCTCGAGTGAGTCGTCTACCAACATTGCTTGTAGCACCCGGCCGTGACTGGTTCCTCGTGGTCTGTTTTAGTCCTCCCACACATCGCTCCACCCTCCACATACTGCACCACACTACCACACCTCCCACATCCTTACCACCCCCCCGACACATACCTTCCACATCCTTCATCCAACACCATCACTCAAGCTCCTTCGTGTCTTGTGGGGCTTCATGTCTGTTCCAGACAAGTCTTGCACCTGCGCCGTGTTCCTGAGGAATGATCGATTGGAGAGATAGATCCTCTTTTTCGACTCTTGCAATTCAAATGACCCTGCGAAGATGATTTACACTAACGAAAAATGAAGTTCTGTGTGCGATTTTTCGTCTGTACCCGCGCCCTGGAAGTTCCACAGGAGCCACATTGTACTCCGTCCGTTCTTGCCCCTCTTGTTGAAGATTCGGGCCTTTGAGAGAAGATGTATTCGAGAAGCGATATCCCCATTCTAACCCAGGAGATTTTCGCAGTTACCTGCTCACACCCCCCCAGTTAGCTTTTAGCCTCCTGTATACACGGCAGTTTAAGCCCGAGAAACAGTATTCTCATAACTGGCGTCAGTTTTCATGAGTGGTCGTTCTCCTGTATCGTAATGATATGAGCCGTTCGGTACAGAGGAATACAGCAGGTCTCTCCAGAAGCCTCCGACCTTCGTATCTTCGTCTTTTCTCTCTGTATATCCCCGTCACGCCTAAAGGGGGATTGAATATCTGGATCCATACTTCATCATCACTGTGGCCTATTGTGTGAGGTTCTGGAAGACCTGGAAATATGAGATTCGCCTTTATTAGTGGGTCTTTCACCAATGGTTTTTTTTTTTTGTCTACCGTCCGTATTTTGATATCAGTGGATGTAGGCGAAAGGGGAAGGAGGTTAGACAGTTTTGTACAACTTTTATGAATGGATGGGCTGTTGAAGGGAGGAGGAGGAGGGCTAACATTACGTATATACATCGTAGTGTTACGATGTATATTGCCTGTTGGCTTTCTGGTGAGTTATAGATGTTAGGGGGGGGATAATTATTTTGCTATGACTTGTATTGTTGGCATCTGGTTCCCTTATATGATGCTGGAATGTTTCCAGATCTAACCTCATCCTTGTTTTCCAAGTTCGACCCGTCTTATACATATATATATATTTTTTTTTTGTGCCGGTTTGATTTTGGACTTGAGAGAGAGAGAGAGAGAGAGAGAGAGAGAGAGAGAGAGAGAGAGGAGAGAGAGAGAGAGAGAGAGAGAGAGAGAGAGGGGTGTCTCCTAAACATGTGTCGTGGTTCTGAGCTGGATGGAGTGTCCCTTTAACTCCTTGTCTTTGGTGTATGAATACACAAGATAGGCATTATATGAAGTCTTCCTCCTC
Organism: Panulirus ornatus; assembly: GCF_036320965.1. Lineage (NCBI taxonomy): Eukaryota > Metazoa > Arthropoda > Malacostraca > Decapoda > Palinuridae > Panulirus > Panulirus ornatus. Next base: position 5,892,878 of record NC_092269.1, read on the forward strand.
TTCTTCTCCTCTTCTTCTTCTTCTTCTTCTTCTTCTTCTTCTTCTTCTTCTTCGTATTATTATTATGATTGTTAATATTATTATCAATATTATTTTTATTATTATTATTATTATTATTGTTATTATTATTATTATTATTATCATTATTATTATGTTATTATCATTATTATTATTATTATTATTATTATCATTATTATTATTATTATTATTATTATTATTATTATTATTGTTATTAATTGGTTGCACGTTGCACATCTGTGTGTGCAGCATCTGCATTAATCATGGGATGTACAGGTTTAGTTCTTACGACACATTGCTTTACCACACACACACACACACACACACACACACACACACACACACACTGGTTAAGGCTTGCACTTAACAGTAGACCACTTCATAAATTTCTGCTTGACATTGAAGTACATATTCCCAAGGCTTGCTGTGGGCTGTAGGGGTAGATATCATAATTGCCTGGTATATTATCGAATCAGGTGAACAAACCCGTTGTTTTTCTGTAATTGGAATTACAGTGATAAATTACTTTTCACTGTGATTGGAATTACAGTGATGGATTACTTGTCAGAGTCTTGTAATTGGAATTACAGAGATGTATTATCGTTGCTAAGATCCTGTTATTGGAATTACAGTGATAAATTACTTTCGTTTTCATAATCCTGTAATTGGAATTACATTGCCACTCATAATTTTGTAATTGGAATTACTGTGATAAATCAATTATCATCGCCACAGTCCTGTAATTGGAGTTATAGAGATGAATTACTTCTTGCTATCACAACCCCGTGTTTGGAATAGGAGATATATTACTTCTCACTGTCATAATTACTTTTATAGTTACTTTACAGTTATATTTTTTTACAGTTACTTTACGGTTACATTTTTCCTTGGGCTTAAGTGAGGTTGGATGTGGTTATTGATTCCCCTGTAATTGTTGCCGTCATTGGTTTAATTGATCGTAAGTTTAATGTGGGATTTGGAGGCCGGGTCGGGCCTGGGTATGTAGGTATGGTTGGCAACGCTGGGGTGAGGGAGGAGGAAGAGGAGGAGGAGGAGGTTGGGTGAAGTTTGGCTTGGTGGTGTTGGTGGGAGAGGTGGAGGGAGGAGGGAGGGTTTGGGAGAGGGAGGGAGGGAGAATGGTCCATTGAGCTGGTGTGGACATAAAGGTGATGTGGTGGGAGGCGCGTGTGTCCTGCCTCTCTCTCTCTCTCTCTCTCTCTCTCTCTCTCTCTCTCTCTCTCTCTCTCTCTCTCTCTGCTGCCTCACACGCTGCCTCCCTCTCCCCGACTGCCACCTTGTTCCACTTTGCCTCTACCCCTTCTGCCTCGCACACTGCCTCTCCTCGCTGACTCTACCCTGCTGCAACATACACAGCCTCTCTCCTCTACTACACATACTGCCTCTCCCCCTCTGCCTCGCACACTGCCTCTCCTCGCTGACTCTTCCCTGCTACCTTACACACACACACACACACACACACACACACACACACACACACACACACACACACTGCCTCTCCCCTACTGCCGCAAACAATGCCTCTCCCCAGTACCTCCCAGTTTCCGAACTGCCTCTCCCTTTTGCTTAGTTCCTCTTACTTGTTTCGTTCCATGTGATTGTTTAAGCTCTCTTGATTGATTGATTACTTTTGGTTGTTTAGTTCCATATTAATCCCTTAGATTGATTAATGATTTGACTGATTAGCTCTCGTTTGATTAATACCTGTAGACTTTTATGATTTGATTAATTCGTCTCGACTGTTTTGATTGATTAATTTCTGATTAATTTCTCTCAATTGTTTGTAATTGATTAATTTCTATTGATTGTTTAGCTGTCGAGTTATTGACTCCATTTCATCATCAGATTTTCTGACTGATTAATTTCGTGTGATTATTTTTTATTAACTTTTTTTGCATTAGCTCAATTGATTGTCAATTGTTTAGCTGTTCTTGATCGATCAATCCCTCTTGACTGATTAATTTCTCTTGATTGTTTGGTGCCTGATTAATTCCTTGATTGCTTCGCTCTCGATTCACTTGATTATTACCTCTAGATTGGTTTGACCTTGATTGGTTTTGAACTGAGTGAACAGTTCACCCCAATTTATTATTTCTTTGATACGCGCTTCGCTTTCGCGTGTTCCAATCAGCATTGAACATCCACTCGTTGTTCGATTGTAGTTGAAATGAAGAACTGTAGCCAGTCATCCCTCACCGTTTCATAATTGTTTTCAAGAAGATTGTCTGATTAGCCTTTTCATTTGTTCAGACTAGTGTTCAAGCGTCGTGCCATCGACTTCACGTGTTCAGCGTTGAACACGTCAGGAAACGGAGTTGCTTCGCTGTTCTTCTCAGCTCTGAATAGAACGGCCTTCATTGTTCATGCGTATTGAACAGATCCCAAGCGCGGTTGCACATGTTCACATCGCTGAACAACGCTGCCTACCACCGGTGTTCATTACGAACAAAAGCAACAGCGATTTCAGCTTGTTCACACGAACACTGAGGAGCGAATAGGTCGCCCTCATTTGTTCACGTGAACAGAACACAACCACGTGTCATTGCGTTGTTCACATCCAGAGTGAACGTCCTGTAACGCACATCTGTGGATACAAATCTCATTTTTGTATCATCTTGAGATTACAGTTTTCGTCATACTGTATGGATTTCTGTACCCTGATGTGGGTTTTGAACTTATGGTAACAGTATGCCGAATACAGTAGATATATAAACTAGAAGAATACAGGGGGTTTTATGTAATGATACAAGACATTCTCTTTTAAGGGTACAGCTTTGTAATTATGCAAAGAAGATACCCATCAGAAATACAGAAAAAATAAAACTCGTGTAATATATACCCTTTAAGGTTACAGGTCGAAGTGTGTAAAGACACATCATACGTGCTTTTCAAATTACAGAATGTTATGTATTTATACACGATATGCTCTTTAAAGGATTACGGACTGTAACGATACCCGTTTGCCCTTTAAGATTACAAGGGCAGCTTGTTCTAATACAGGAACTGTACCTTTCAGAAGATATATTTCTGAACGATGAAAAAAAAAAAACAGCTTTATGGATATATGAAAGATTCTCTTTAAGAACAGAAGTCGTGTCTTGTAGTGGTACATTAGACATACCCTTCAGGAATACAGGAGGAATACAGGAGCCATGTAGTGATACAGGGAAGCCCTCCGAGAATACAGAAGCCTTGTAGTGATACATGAGACACCTTCAAGAAAGAGGAGATACAGAGCCATGTAGTGATACAGGGGACATGCCCTCCGAGAATACAGAAGCCTTGTAGTGATACATGAGACATACCCTTCAAGAATACAGGAGGAGGAATACAGGAGCCATGTAGTGATACAGAGGACATGCCCTCCGAGAATACAGAAGCCTTGTAGTGATACATGAGACATACCCTTCAAGAATACAGGAGGAATACAGGAGCCATGTAGTGATACAGGGGACATGCCCTCCGAGAATACAGAAGCCTTGTAGTGATACATGAGACATACCCTTCAAGAATACAGGAGGAGGAATACAGGAGCCATATAGTGATACAGGGGACGTGCCCTCCGAGAGTACAGGAAGAGCATGTAATTCATACATTACATAGAACAAAGGGGTTACAGAAGTAGAAATGTTTCAGTGGTGAAGATTCAGCCTTATAAATAATAATATAAAATATATATATAATACTATAAATATATAAGATAAATAGATTAGCTACAGACACCCCCAGAGATGAAAGAAGTTACAGGACTCCGAAGATGAAGGGGTACAACCCCCCCAGAGGAAGAGTACATACAGACCCCCAGATATGAAGTAGATACAGTTCCCCAGATATAAGGTAGACTCATTCCTCCAAAGATAAGAGTAGAAACCCCCCAGAGATGCAGATACAACTCAGGGGATGTATTAGACACGATCCTCCTATAATACAATGGTTGTGATTCAGGGGGATGGAATACAGCTTTATACAGTCATTTCATAACATCGATACAGCTTTTTCAGATTACAGACCAGATTACAGCAGCTGCAGGGTAGAGACGGGAGCCTTACGAGAATGCAGGGTGGATGAGGAACAGCTGTATCAGTGAGAGGGAGGGAGGTGGTGAGTGGTGTGTGTGTGTGTGGGGGGGATGTGTCTGGTGTGGGAATTTGGGTCGGCCATACCTGAGCTTAAAGGTGCACAGCGACTGTGGGCGGTGGGCTAGGCTTGATCCACAGCCGCCCCTCTCCCCTTCGCGCCACAGAGCAACCACCCCTTGCTGTGGTGACGTTACCGCTGTGGTAGATAGAGGGAGGTGGTGGTGTGTCGTAAATGTCTCCTGTTCGGGGGGGCGCTAACATGTCTTCTGGGGTTCAGGGACCACCTCCCGCAGCAGCTTCAGGTGTCTGCTTCTGTTGTTGCACCGTCAGCGGCACCTTGATCTAGTCGCGTCTGCTGTCATGCCTTGAACAACAGCTGGTGGTGGTGGTGTTCGTGTTGTGGTCGTCCTGTGTGTCTGTGGTCAGTAGTGAGGGCTTTGTGTGTGTGTCGCACGATGCGTCGTCAAAGGGGAACCCTTTGTGTGTGTGTGTGTTTCTTTATCTAAAGCTACGTGTTGTATCTGTCTATCCATCTCTAGATCTATTTATCTATGTGTGTATCTGTCTACCGGCATCTCTCTGTCTCTTTATCTATCTCTCAGTCCACCTATATATATGTCTATCTGCCTATTTGTCTTTGTGTGTGTTTCTTTATCTAAAGCTACGTGTTGTATCTGTCTATCCATCTCTAAATCTATCTATCTATCTGTCTGTCTGTCTACCGGCATCTCTCTGTCTCTTTTTCTTTCTCTCATTCCATCTATATATATATATGTCTATCTATCTACCGGTATCTCTCTGTCTTTCTCTTATCTGTCTATCTATTTTACATGTCTTTCTGTCTATCTGGCTAGAGATTTCGTAAGGAAATATGAAGAAATGGATCCATCTTCGAGGCTTTTAGCCGGACTCTTACTAGTCAGGTCAAAGGTCAGACCATCATACACAGGGTTCGGAACCCCCCCCCCCCCCCCCCCCCCCCCCCCCCCCCCCCCCCCCCCCCGTGTCCATTGGGCAGAGGTGTATCGAGTGCGGTGGTCGGGTTTTACGTTGCGACTATGACGTACCTGATACTGTAAGTCCAAATATCGTAAATGACTTTCGTACCGACTCGCGTCTGTTCCTGCACGAATGTAAACACGCGCGGCGTAAAAGTATCACTTTCAGATATTCGTAATTCACGAAGACTTGCAGGGAATTTCTTTTATCTTTGACTACGCACTGATAGTGGGAGACACACTTGACGAACAGCATTCGTAAATGGAAGGGGATCCGTCACTGTAGTAAATCATGGCATGCAAGAAGTGATGTATGGGGTACGTTATTCGTGGATGAAGTGATGTGTGTCCCACATAACAGTGGAGCTACTGTCACACACTGCAGTAAAGAAGGCCCAAAACGTATGTATATATATATATATTATATATATATTATATATATATATATATATATATATATATATATATATATATATCTTTTTCTTTTAAACTATTCGCCATTTCCCACGTTAGCAAGGTAGCGTTTAGAACAGAGGACTGGGCCTTTTTTGGAACATCCTCACCTGGTCCCCTCTGTTCCTTCTTTTGGAAAATTAAAAAAAAAAAAAAAGAGGGGAGGATTTCCAGCCCCCCGCTCCCTCCCCTTTTAGTCGCCTTCTACGACACGCAGGGAATACGTGGGAAGTATTCTTAATCCCCTATCCCCAGGGATATATATATATATATATATATATATATATATTATTGGTAGCTGAGACTGTAGGGGCAACATATATATATGGGCAATCTATGCAACTCCCATTTATTGACGAGTCCCCAGGGTAGGATGAACACCTGGGTTTGGCTGAGGGCCGACTCCTCTCCCCACAACTCGAACACGCCTGTACCAAAGCTCACGAAAGACCCACTCACGCATGGCAACACCTGTATACCTGTTGTACACAGACACGCCACCTTACACACAAACACACACACACACACACACACACACACAGGCTGTGAACAGTGCTCGAACATGGGAACTGGAAACCATAACATGAAATTAGAATAGAATTTCTTGATCAATGACGTAAAGAAATGCTTTACAGTACGAATTGCGTGAAGTATTGGGATAAACCTGAGTTTTGAGACAAGCGAAGGTGGACAGCATACAGAACTTGAAAACATTATACACGATAGTTCGGGAGGGCGCACACGAGGGCAAAGCTCCTTCCTCCTCGTACAGTACAAACGCAGTCACCAATTGGCAGTTACACAGTAATCACATAGATTTAGAGGGTAATTAAGAGATGAGGGAGACTGAGGTAAATCTTTCATGGGTTTTGTACGTATTAATCATAACCTGGGCATCTGACCAGTCTGTTAGTGGATTGCGGAGGGAAGATGTTTCATGGTACAAAAGAAAACGGATCGAGGGCCATCGGGGCTTAAAGCGCGCCATTGGTTTATCGTCATTGTTTACGTGGGGGGGTTGTCTGTCCTTGTGGCTGGATGTTGAGTGTTCATTACTGTGGTGAGGAGGTCCTCTGAGTAGTGGAGCACGGGGCAGCGTTTGGGAGTGGAGTGGAGCACTTTGGGGGTGGAGCAGAGCGTTTGTAGGGAAGTGGAGCATGGAGCAGCGTTTGTAGGGTAGTGGAGCACGGAGCAGCGTTTGTAGGGTAGTGGAGCATGGAGCAGCGTTTGTAGGGAAGTGGAGCATGGATCAGCGTTTGTAGGGAAGTGGAGCATGGAGCAGCGTTTGTAGGGAAGTGGAGCATGAAGCAGCGTTTGTAGGGAAGTGGAGCACGGAGCAGCGTTGGTAGGGTAGTGGAGCACGGAGCAGCGTTTTTTTTTTTCTTAGGTCGTAAAGGAGCATGATAGATAACGGCGACGTAGCCCTTCAGATGCGACCACTTGAGAATGACGACCTCCGTGCGTTCAGTCGTCGTATTGATGAGGTCTGGTCGTCGCACTGAAGGGGTTAGGTCATCGGACCGAAAGTCACATCGTATATATTCAAAGGTTCGATATATATATATATATATATATATATATATATATATATATATATATATATATATATATATATCAACTGACTGTTACATTTCTCTTTTGTGTCTCCCCTGATGATGTGATTATTACACGAAAGTGCACTTGGGAACTTTTCGTGTTCCATTTTCCCCGTGGACTCATAGGAATATATATATATATATATATATATATATAATATATATATATATATATATATATTATATATATATATATATATATATATATATAGAAGACGTTTATAATAACGTCTCATACTGTGTTATTCCTTTTTAAATGCAAATTGACATTTGTTTGGGTATTTGTATACCAATGACCGGACAGGATAGAATTCTGTTCAGTTGAACGCTCACTCGCCGCTCGAAACACATATAACTTTATTTGCTGCCTACATTGATGTTATTTTGATTAATAGCCTGATTAAAAAAGTTTTCGCTTTTTTTTGGGTGGAATAGTTTTGTAGTTTTTGTTTCAATTACATAGTTTTAGAGGGCGATTCATGGGTGATTATGCGTGATAACTGCCCCATTTCTGGTTTTCTATGATTAATTTTGGTGGTGGTGGTGGTGGTGATTCCAGTCTTTTACCTCGTTTTCTAACAGGTGAGTGACGTGGCTGTGGTGTGGTGTTAGTGAGTGGGTGTATTTGGCTACCTGTTCATGGGGTGGTCACACATGCTTAGAAAAGTGTGTGTGTTAACACTATCCCTCAAGGCGGGCGAAATCATTTCGAATTGTCAATAAAGTAAGAACACCACAGTACCACGGCTCGCACTGGCACAGAAATGAAGATTTCCAGGAGCATTTGAAATCGCCCGAACTCACGTCTTCAAGGCGTAGATGGGTCTTTTGACCTGTAGTGCTTTTAAGAAGAAAGTCTTGGGAATCGTGGTCCCCTGCTTACTTAAAAGTCCTTCCCTTTTGCCATCGCGGGTACGGACAGCTCTGTAAAACACGACTGGTATACATACGAGAGAAAACGCAGAGGCTCTCACACCCCAACGTTTTCTGCACCACACCGTCTGAAGGTACTTGAAAGCATTATGAACCTCCCTGTAGAGAAATTAAGAATCCTGTTGGACACATATGCAATAGAGTGTGTTGGATCCTCCGGGTCGTAAGAGGTTAACGTAACGCCTGCGAGCAGCGGCGAAGGTTGGTGGGTTGCAAAGGCTGTCGACGTGAACGAAGTAGTCACGGATCAAGCGACGCACGTAGGTCCGTCGTTCTACACACACACACACACACACACACACACACACACACACACACAGAACGACCCATGTCCGGTCTTCTCGTTCGTACGTTCGTCGATCAAACGCACACATTTGCACACTCTCTGCGTCGCTCATGGCTTGTTGCGACATGCGGACGGCAGCCCCTCCATACCAGTCGGGTCAAGATAGACTTATCCAGGGCGACACCCCACCGGGAATGGCTGGTTATTGGCCTCCCCCCTGAGAGCCGGGGGTATCAGAAACTTTCTCCGGCATTAATAAGTCAGCCAAGAACTCTTAGGAGGCCCCACGCTCCGATGCTGGGTAATGTATACGAGAGAAGCTGTACGTGAGGAGATGGTTTCTCTGTTTGTTTGTTCATTGAAAGAATACTTGACTGGTTGTTTTTCGTATCTTGTGTGTTGTGGAGGACTTGTCTGGGTACTGTGTGGGTTGTGGTGGTTGGGTGTTGTAGGCGATGGGACTTCGTGTGCTGGTGACGCTGTTGTTGGAGAGGATGGTATGTGTCTGTGGTGGTGGTGGTGGTGGTGGTGTGTGTGTGTGTGTGTGTGTGTGTGTTTTGGTGTTGTAGAGGAACAGTTGCGTAAGTATTGTAGATTTAGAGGTAGAGGAAGGTGTTTGTGTTATGTATAAGGCGTGTTCTGAGTAGAAATGTTGGTTGTAGAAAGTGATGCTGGCGTCTGTTACGTGTAGTTTGATCAAGTGTTCTCTAAAACCTCATATGTTTCGTCTTTAATGATCCTTAAAGAGAAGACAATATCAGAGAGGTTTACACCAACGGAGTCCCCCCTTCCCTTCCCTTTTTTTTTTTTTCTTCAGTCGGTTTAGAAAACGAGGGTCAAGTTTTACTCATGTCTCCCTGGCGCATCTGCGGCGGTGTTGGTGGCGTGATGAATGCGCCAGGCGGAGGTAAGGATATTGAATTAAACGACGGAGGAGGAGGAATGGCGCCCCTGGGACCGATGGGGGTGAGGGTGGATGCCCAGCTGTGTGTGAGAGAGAGAGAGAGAGAGAGAGAGAGAGAGAGAGAGAGAGAGAGAGAGAGAGAGAGAGACTGTAACCCACAGAGACCTGAAGGATGATTTCAAGAGGTGAAGAAGAAGGAGGAAGATGATGATGATGATGATGAAAACGGACCTTCGAAAGAAAATGGGGTATCCCTTTACGTCGTCTGGCTAGTCTTAAGATTATTAATTTGTCGTTGGAATCCACTCACAAAGTCAGTCGATGTCTTGTGTAAGGATAGCAGATGTTACGAAAGGATGGCACGAGATTAAAAAGATGTTTTTACTCTAAGGTGATCATACCAGAAGCTTTTGTCTCAAAGTCCCACAAACTTCGTGTGTGTGTGTGTGTGTGGGTTTTGTCGGCCGTGAAGATTTATGCAGACTTGTATTTGTGGAGACAGTAACTGTGTTTTGATGCTGACATTCGCCCGCCTTTTGCGCGGCGACATCTGCTCTGCTACGGTGAAGGGAGGAGGAGGTTGTGTGGGGGTGGGGGGTTGGGGAGGTTACGGGGACTTATGGAAACACCGGAAGAGGATAAAGAAAACGGGACGGTCGAACTTCCTTCGGTGCTGAAGTTCCATACGTTGATTGTCCACAGTTTTCCCTCGTCACTTTACTCGCCTGCAGTGGTAGCGTATGTTTTGCTTCGTAATTTGACGCAGTGACACGATTGTCTCGCTCAGTATGGTTGAGTATCGTGTTTTTTGGTCACAGTGGACGCGCATTTTGTTGGCGTAAATGCTTCTATGTTACGTTGGTTACAGAGAGACTGTAATGTTGGTTTATCTGCTTGAATATTAACGTATTTTGGTCACGAAGGAAACGTCACCATACATCCTGGATGATCGCCTTTGAGAAGTGTTCGAGGATTAGGTTTTCACATTAACAGGCACTGAGGAGTTGGTATAGCAGCATCGAACTCTGAAAGTCATCGTAAAGTGTCCACCATTAGTCTCAATGACATTCATACAACATAACATTCTTCCCTTGGTTGTTGGTGTCCTGTTTTATATAACATGCATGGAATCTGCTTAATTGCTCTTTTTGCTTTGTACTTCTAAAGTAAGGGGGAAATATGCGATGGGGAATCCCACGGAAGGCTTTTATACTTTTAAATGTTAACTAGGGAGCTTTTTCTGGTTGTGAGGTAATTTGTGTGTGTGTGTGTGTGAGAGAGAGAGAGATTGTTGGAGCATGCGTGAAGTTGTTAGGGGCTTAGGGCATGGAGGGGACAGCGTCTTCTACACTCTCCCTACACACTAGGGCTGTTACGGGATGGGAGGATCTGTAGTGAGGGAAGGGATAGGAAGGAGAGGTGTTAGGAGGTGGATGGGTGGGGGGAGTGGTAAGGGCGTAGCATCATAAATAGGGAGGAGGAAAGTAAGGGAGATAGTGGGGATTGAAGAGACAGAGAGAGATAGAGAACTCTTATGGGAAGGTATTTGAGGAAAGGTAAGCAAACGATTAATGGAAGGGGAAGAGGGAGAGGGGAGAAGGCATGTAGAGTCAAGGGGGAAAGGTGGAGGAAATGGAGATGTCTTGAGGAAGGTAAGGGACAGAGAGAGAGAGAACTCTTATGGGAAGGTATTTGAGGAAAGGTAAGCAAACGATTAATGGAAGGGGAAGAGGGAGAGGGGAGAAAGCATGTAGAGTCAAGGGGGAAAGGTGGAGGTAATGGAGATGCCTTGAGGAAGGTAAGGGACAGTGTAGGTTTGGGGTGAAGGTGGAGCAGGTGCTGCCCGCCACAACAAGTGAAACTCGTGTACGATCCTACAAGTGGGGAGGCGGGGATGGGGTAGCGTCTGGAGTTCCCCTTGGGGAAATGGGAGTCCAGGAGGAGCGGAGGCAACCGAGATGAACTGGAATGGAAGATAAGACAAAGAAAAAAGAGGAATGTATTTACATCAACGCGATATCGACCCAAAATCAAGATACGGGGGTTCGAAGGTGGTGTTCATTTTTTCTTCTTTCTGAGGAGGTGATTTCTTTACGAAGGACAAGGCGTGTAATCTTCGCTCCTTTGCTCTAGCCCACCTCCCTAAATCCCAGATCAAATCAGATCCCACACTTCCCAAGCCTCACGCCAAATCCCAGTCCACTATCTCCACACCGACTCCCACGCCACCTCCCCACTCTCATTGGCCGAGGAATATCGCTAGGAGACACTGACTAGTCCTCCCATGATCGTATTTCATGGACTTAATGGAAACTTACGCGGGGTATTCTGTTTTCTCTTTCTCATTAACAGAATTTTCCCGGAGGGAAGTTTCTCCTTACTTTACCCCATGACTCGGGTTTTTGGGGTATGTATTCCTATGCGCGCAAGACTTCCTTAAATAGCTTTGGGTGGGGAAAGACCGTGTATTCCCAGGGAAGCGAATGATCGTTTTGTGTCGCCAGCCTTCATGGAGGGTTCGGGGCCCATGTGAATAACAAAGGCCCCCAAGGAATTAGGGGCGTAAACGACCAGGTAGGTGCATGCTTGCCGTAAAGGTGCAAGCGTGTGTTATAGAGAGAATTCGTGTGACGGAAACCTTCAGCATGATTTTAAAAGCTGTTAGGCCATAGGGCATGACAGCATATGATCCTGGAGCATGACGGTTCGAGTCTTGGGTATATAATGAGTCGGATTTTGACCCGACTCTCTTTAAGAAGCCATTCAAGGGACTAGTATACACATGAGAGGATGACTGACCCTGGCGAATTGCTCGTTGGTTCTCGAATCTCTTTAGGGTGGTGTGTGTATGTCGAGCGTCCTAGCTACGTCTCTTCGTTGTATATCAACCGATTGTTAGATATTTCTTTCTTGTGTCTCCCCTGAGGATGTGATTATTACACGAAAGTGCACTTGGGAACTTATCGTGTTTCATTTCACCCAGAGAATTCTGCCTTTCCCTGCCTACAGGAAGTTAAGCAGCACCGCGCTGGCTGCAGGAGCCTTTGGAAAGGTCCTGGGTAATATATATATATATATTATATATATATATATATATATATATATATATATATATATATATATATTCGTCGATACTGCAGTGTATATTTCTATCTCCCAAATCGACGGTTTAACTGCATGGTTGTCAAAAGACCATTTGATATATTCTAATGGTTTCGTAACAGCTCCTTGGGCTCTGATCTCTCGCGTTTGACTCCCCCTTGGGGATGGAGGTTGGCTGGGGAGTCGGTAGTAGAGAGGGATTAGGCATGGGGAGGGAATGTCAACGGACGAGATATCCTCCTCCCCCCATGGCTGGGATGCACTGTCCCAGAGGAAGGTATGCCATTAACTCGGGGGGATACCCTACCCACATTCTGTATTCTATGATTTCTCTCTCTCTCTCTCTCTCTCTCTCTCTCTCTCTCTCTCTCTCTCTCTCTCTCTCTCTACCTCCACAACTACACGCCAGTTTATCCAATCCTTTTCCTCAACTCCACGTTAGCAACACATCGATCCTCAATACACGGCGGCGGAAGTGACAGAGGCGGGTGGAGGAAAAGGAGGAGGAGGAGGAGGAGGAGGGGAAAAACAACGACATGTAACAAAAGTACATATCTCCCAGCACAATATTACAGGGTGTAAGGGGGGAGGTGGGGAGGAGTGATTGGAGGGACAGAGTGAGGAAACCATGTTAAAACTGCCATGAAGTTTGCGTCTATGGAGAGGGGTCTCTTGCTAGAGAGATGGGGGAGGAGGGTGAGAGGTGGGAGGGAGGATAGTTCATGGTAGAGAGAGAGAGAGAGAGAGAGAGAGAGAGAGAGAGAGAGAGAGATGGAGAGAGAGAGAGAGAGAGAGAGAGAGAGAGAATATATATATATATATATATATATATATATATATATATATATATATATATATATATATATATATATATATATACACACACACACACATATATATTGCCCTGTGAACGTCAGTGTTTTTGCAGTGTGGTGACAGGACATTGCAGTTGTCACGTGAAGTGTGTGTGTGTGTCTGTGTCTGTGTGTGTGTGTGTGTGTGTGTGTGTGTGTGTGTGTGTGTGTGTGTGTGGCACACCAGCTCTAGTGGGAGGGAGAAAAATGGTTATTGGTAATGAAATATTGGGTGACCAGTTGGGAGGGGTGATGAAGGAAGAAGGAAGGAAGGAAGGAAGGGGCGCATGCTGCTGGTTTGGAAACATATGGCAGACAGGACTGGGGTTAGGGAGAGAGGGAAGGGGGTGGGGGGAAATGGGGTTGGACATGAGGGAGGTTGTTGGCGTGGAGGTTTATGTTGCTAGGGGGAAGGGGGTTGTGATACATAGCCGTCGCTGTGGTGCTGTGGAAGCTTGTCTCGCCGGGATGAGGTTTTGGGAGACACGTAAAAGCACTTGAAGTCTAGTGTGTGTGTGTGTGTGTGTGTCTTTTGGCCTCTGTGTGGCCGAGGCAGCCAGGCGCCCTGCCCGGGGTTCGAATCCGATCAGTGGTGTATATGCATTTCTCTCTCTCTCTCTCTCTCTCTCTCTCTCTCTCTCTATATATATATATATATATATATATATATATATATATATATATATATATATACCATGTAATACTTTCCGAAACCTTTTTATATGAAGAATGTTTGGATCCTCCTCCTCTGTCATCGTGCCGTACCGTCGTGCTCAAGGGTCATACCATCGTGCTCAAGGGTCGTACCGTCGTGTTCAAGGGTCGTACCGTCGTGCTCAAGGGTCGTACCGTCGTGCTCAAGGGTCGTACCATCGTGCTCAAGGGTCGCACCGTCGTGTTCAAGGGTCGCACCGTCGTACCAGTGGTTCACTTCCAGTGGGGGTATCTCTGGGTGTTGCCCACTGAGGGAGGTGGATAAAGGAGGGGAGGGGGGTGTGTTGGGGGGAGAGCAGCGTGTGGGGGGGAGGCCAAGATGGCTGGGTCAGCTTTAAGGGCTTCATGGGCAGATAAGTTAGGTAATCAGTTGGTCCTTCCCGACCTCATCACTAGACCGGGGGAATATGCTGCTTCACATCATCCCTCCTCCTCCTCCTCCTCCTCCTCTCCTCCTCCTCTCCAACACTCACCCCGACTCACCACCACTAGAGGATGGTCATTGTTGGTGGTGTCTTCGTCGTCCTACCCCAACACCACCATCGCCAACACAACCTCCAACATCAAGCCTTGATCGCCACGATCTCCACCAGTGCGGCCGCCAACACAGCCCGCTCTCGCCAACACTAAAGCAAAGTCATCACCACCAGTACTCTTTTTTTTTTTCCCCTCCACCACTACAGTGCCACTATAGCTGCCTTTTTTTTCCCCTCAACCACTACAGTGCCACTATAGCTGCCTTTTTTCCTCTCCACCACTACAGTGCCACTATAGCTGCCTTTTTTCCCTCCTCCACCACTACAGTGCCACTATAGCTGCCTTTTTTTCCCTCCTCCACCACTACAGTACCACTATCTCTGCCCACTTGACAAAACACTGCTGCTGCTGCTTTTTTCACCATCACACCCACTACGACAACAGACATTTCAACACCATCAGCAGTGAAAGGTAAGGTTTGATGGTGAAGGCAAAGGATGGATTGATTGCCAGCTGTTTTAAAAAAATCCACATCTCTCATCTTCATACCAAAACCTTCTCGCCTGTCGAGTTCCCAACCGACCACGGCAGGTTTGACTATTAGGTCGCCTACGACAAATGGGGTAATCTACCTTCATAGATGAAAAGGAAGGGTTGCTAAAATTTACATGAACGTTGGAGAGATTCGTACCCCTTCTCAGTAGATGTTGTGTTAGGGAAACACTGAGAAGAAATGCTCAGTCGGCAAACTCCGTATTATGAAGATTACGAAATCATCTTATACACCCTATATTACAACATATAGGAAATTTACATATAAGCCCTCCCTCTATATTACGACATAGAGGACACCTGCTTATAAAACTCTATATATATCACAGTGTGTAAGAAATCTACCAGGATCATTAACTCTATATATCACAGTGTGTAAGAAATCAACCATGATCATTTTGGAGCGCTTAATTGTCACATTAAAATGGAAATTTCGAGTGAAGTATAGTTAAGCATTCTCTTAAATCGTTTGACTTATTGGACTTAACCATTTAATTCGATCGTTCTCTGTTGTGGAAACAACAGACTCACAACACCACTTCGACGCCTTCTCCTTAACTCTCCATATTGTGTGTTTCAGTAAAGGGTTTATATTTCATTTTGTATAAAGGCAAAAAAAAAAAAAAAAAGAAGAAAAGACATTAAATGTAGGATAATTATGCAATTTCATCCTGACGAAATAACTGCTTAATTAAATGATAATGAGTTTCAGTTGATGTTAATGAGTGGAGGAGCGTCAGTGGCCATGGATATTTTGGAATATTTTTTGGAATATTTCACATCTCTTGATTCGATATTCGGATCAGGTTAGACTTCAATGAATATATGAACGTTTTATTTGTATTTATCTATACTGGACGAATGGATTGAATGTGATGGTAGTTTATTTTTCATAGTTAATATCTGTAGTAGATTTGTGTGAATGTGTTTATTTTTTTTACCTCTCATGAATTTAGGAATTGTTTGTTTTTACAGACGCATGAAGTAAAGACTTGTAGGGAAGTTTGGGACACATGGAGGACCTGATTTTTTGTCTTTTTCTTGAAGGGAAGCAAGTGTATATCACATGTTTGTTTAGCTGACGAGGTCCTGTGTGCGTTGTTAGATTACGTCATCGCTGTAGTATCCTTTTTAGCATCTCGTAAATATGAATTCTTTTTTTTCTTTATGGTCGTCTGTTATTTGGATGTATAGATAATCAAATATATCTGCGCCCCTGAAAAGATATAGTAACCGACGTATTTATTTTATCTTTTATGTAAGTTTCTGAAGACTTTGGAGAGCAGTGGATTTTAGTGGCTCTTTGGCTCTGGTCGAGTGAGTGTGTTGTATGGAAGGTTTTGGTAGGTCGTCTTTTCCCCCCCACCACACACTCCCCCTTTCCCCCCCCCCCCAACTGACGCCGTTCTGTATTAGTTTCTCAGACGAGGGTGGGGGGGGGGGGGGGGGGGGGGGGGGGGGGGGTTGAGTCTGGAGGAAGATGGATCTCCGGCTTGGCGAAGAGGCACCAGTTTTGTGTTTTTTCTTCCCCCCCTCTTACGCTTGACGGAACAATCGGTCTGGGGCTCCGTTAAGCAATCAGGAGCTTCTTCTGGTTGCGTGGCGGGAGAGCTGGCGCGATGGGCCCTGGACTACCCCGAGATAAAAAGGGGGTTCGAATTTGTTGAGGAGGGAAGGCAGAATGGGGAGTGAACCATTTGCTTAATGGTTGGCTGGTCCAGTTTCGCTCCATGCGTACGTAAGTTGGAGCTGTAAGAATAATGTGGAAGCCTCAATACGTCACCCTGAATTGGGCTGTTAGGTTATTTGCGCTCCTTTCAGGAGTGAGGTACGGTGTACTTGCGCAACCGCATCGGTGGCAAGATCTATATACACAAGACCGAATGGCGGAGGTTTCATAATATTACAGTGTCGACACTGGCCATTGCCAATACTGACTGAGATACAAATATTTCTGTAATATGAGGTGAACTGATGGTTGTATGCGAGTACAAGGTAATTGTGATTACTAACGAACCTCTAACGACCCTCTTTAGCTTCTTTAAGGACAGCGGGACGATCCTAGGGTATGATGGTGGCCTAGTCTTTGACCCAACTCGAAGGACTTTGCCATCGTGCCCCACGGATTGTACTTTCTTGCTGAAGGATCGTAGTTTGATGCTCAACGATCGTATACCTTCGTGCTCAAGGATCGTACTGTCGTACTCAAGGATTGTACTCAAGGATCGCACAGTCGTACTCAAGGATGGCACAGTCGTACTCTAGGATCGTACTGTCGTACTTAAGGATCGTACTGTCGTACTCAAGGATCGCACAGTCGTACTCAAGGATCGTACTGTCGTATTCAAGGAACGCACAGTCGTACTCTAGGATCATACTGGCGTACTCAAGGATCGTACTGTCGTACTCAAGGATCGCACAGTCGTACTCAAGAATCGTACTGTCGTATTCAAGGATCGTACTCAAGGATCGCATTCTCGTGCTTAAGGATCGTACCGTCTTGTCTGAGGGGATGATGAAGGATATTACGTTAGGAAAGACGTCTTCTTCGACGGAGGGCGTTCCAGTAGAATAAGGTTGAAAGTAAGCCTCAGACGTGGTTAGGAAGGAAAGTAAATATAATTTCATGGAAGGCAAAGTATAAGGTACAAATCGGTCCAATCCCTTTCATGCTTACTATTTTCTTAATACCCTTCGTAGTTTAGCATACATTCAACTTTCGTGGAACAAAAAACAAAAAAAGAATTTCCTATATTGTCAAACACGGGGTAGACGTTGCGTTGAGTCCAGTGGATCTGTCTGTGTCAAGGTTATTAATCCAAGTCTCTGACATATATATACTTCTTGAGCTCGAGAGTATTGGCATAGTTTTGGGATTAATAGTGTGCTATAGAATTGTTGGTATTCTTACTGTGTATGTGTGTGTGTGTGTGTGTGTGTGCTTATGAGTGAGAGACTGGTTTTAGATTATCATTGTATTTTACTAATGATTTATTAATCTATTTTGCAGGTAAGTGAGGCACAGATGTGGTTGCTTGAAGAGGGTAAGTACCCCGATGCTTATGGCGTAAATGCGTGTGCTCACAGAGACACAAACTTACTCACAATCGTTTGAGTAATGATTGATACACTGGACTCTCATGCACTCACACACACACACAAACACAATTCTGAGAGAAGGTTTACACAGATATACACACGATATACACACACTCACGAGACGCCATATACACACACGATAGTGTACGTACACTCACTGGATGATATACGCTTGCCCAGCTTGCTATGGGACAGGTATTGACTTTGAGAGACCCTCAGATACACACGTTCTCGAAGTGGTTATGTACTTTGATGTCACTCCCGTAGCTCAGCCTCCATAGTAAGGTCCAGTCTTCGCTCCTCGTGTGAAAGGAAAAGAAATATGTGAAGTTGTTTCTCAGTTCGCATTTGGTCACTCCTCTTCAGCGTGCGACCTGACGCTGTGTGGATGAGTGTCGTCTGTCTCTTTATCTTTGGTTTTGCGTCTTGCCGGCTGAACCGGTCCAGTTTGTAAGAAGGGCTTATAGGCTCAAGTCCATTTGTCTCCTTCCGCCTGTAGACGTCACAACATGTCTAGCATACCCAAAGATATACTTTTTTTAAACCCCCCCCCCCTTCAAGGTATACACTGAACATTGTCTATGGTATACCCAAAGTTATGTATGCTTCAGATCCCCTTCAAGTTATACATAGGTGCAACATGTATGGATGTATACCCCCAAGATATACACTGAACATTGTCTATGGTACACCCAAAGTTATGTATGCTTTAGATCCCCTTCAAGTTATACATGGGTGCAACATGTATGGATGTATACCCCCAAGTAAAATACACTTTGGAAGAGACAAAGGATCTATTTTCCCTCTAGTGTAGCTAGATTGACGAATGTCTTAAATGGTTCTTTGAGGTTTTCCATTGGGGCAAAATGTATTTATATTTTTTATTAGATATGCAAATGATGCCGTTTCCAAGACATTAAACTTGTGATTTCAATTTTCGGGGAGGAGGGGGGAAAAAAATCGGTAGCGAGTGGGTGCTTATCAGTATGCATATATACAGAGTTACTTCATTAACAGAGGAGGCTGGAGGCAAATAAAGTCCCTGGTGGAAACTTCAGATTAGTTTTGAGAAACTTCAAACGGCGAGAATTTGCATATCAATCGTCGGCGGTCGTTTATTGGGTCATTTTGTAAGCTTATGAGCTCTGACAGCTGACGTGTTTGAATTGCTTTTGTTAGCGTACCGTTTCAGGATGAGTGTTCGGAATCCATGAAGTAAAAACTAGGTTTGTTCCCGGGAAAATGGAAAATGAATATAGATTACTTGCCGTAAGTGTATCCCCTCCGTTACTTTAAGCATCTCGCGAGATCAGGTTGGTAATAACCTGATCATCCAGGCTGTTTGATGCTGTAGTTTTTGTATTTAGAATGGTTCTTGCCTTCTATTTTGTGCAGTGATGCCTGAAGATTTAGTCTTGATCGGGGTCTTCTATGATGTTCCATATATCTGCCAGTAGAAGATCAAACAGACATGGAACCCTGACATTTATTCTGTTCTCCCAGACTGTGTTCCCGCGTTAATGTCTTTTAGTGGATATTATCCGCGCGTGGTTCACTCAGCCATTTATTCCAGGAGGGAAATATCTTTCTTTTTTTTTATTATGCCTCTTAGGATCTGGAGGCTTCCAGTGCTGCCCACAAGTTTATTATGTGATAACCTCCCTACCGTCTTGTGTTGTAATTTAGGTTCATGGAACTCTCTCTCTCTCTCTCTCTCTCTCTCTCTCTCTCTCTCTCTCTCTCTCTCTCTCTCTCTCTCTCTCTCTCTCTCTCTCTTAGCAATTCATGAGTTTTATTGCGTCGATGTGTCGTTGATCGTTGGTAGGAACAATAATTTGTCCATCTTCGAAGTCTCGGTTTATCAGAGTTTTGTGGTGTAGTAAATTTGTTACTTTTCTAAATACTTTTTCGAAAAAGTTCAGATGCAATTACCTCTTTTTTTTTCTTATCGTCTTACAATCTCTTTTTTTTTTGTTTTGTTTTGTCGAGGTGTTACGGTGGTTGCTTTTCGTCACCCCGGGACGAAACTAGCCTTTAATCATCCCCTCTTTAAAGAGTGGTCAGTAATTTACACATCTCATTCTTCGTCGTACTTCGAGTGCCACGAGTTGGGGCCATATCGTAGAACGCCTAGCCATATCGGCAGAGGCTCACTTAGAACTCGGATGGAGCAGAGCGGATGTTTGGTCATGTTTATGTTGAACGCTGTTGGATTTTTGACGCCCCTGGAATTGTACATGGCGTCAGAACCGTGAAAATTGCTGTACGTGACTCTCATCCTCTTTAGGAGTGAGTCCTCTGTTCTTAAAGGGACATTACTCTATGTTGTTTTGCCCTCAGGGACAACAGCAGTGGCTACAGTGGTTTGTTTCTGGTGTGTTTTACTCGTTTATGTTTCAAGATCATGTTTACTAGTGTCGACATCATCTTCCAGAGGGCATGATGGCCTTGATTTTATCTTCTATAGTTGAGATGATCCTCTTTTGGCTGAGGGTTGGAGACGAGTGTCACTTGAAACCTTCGTTTAATTGAGGTGGTTCACCTTTATCAGTCCCAGTTTGATTGTCTTATCTGTTTTTGTTTTGTTTTTTGCGTAGTGGAAATGTGTTTGTTGTTCATTTGGAAAGTTCAAGGGTCGCGCAGTCGCCATATCCAGCGGGCGTACCTTCGTGCTCAAGGGTCGTATCGTCGTGTTCAAGGGTCGCACAGTCGTGTTCAAGGATCATACCGTCGTGCTCAAGGTTGGCAGCGTCGTGTTCAAGGGTCGCACCGTCGTGCTCAAGGGTCGTACCGTCTTGCTTAAGGGTCGCACCGTCGTGTTAAGGGTCGTACCGTCGTGCTCAAGGGTCGTACCGTCGTGCTCAAGGATCGAACCGTCGTGCTCAAAGATCGTACCGTCGTGCTCAAGGATCGTACCGTCGTGCTCAAGGGTCGTACCGTCTTGCTTAAGGGTCGCACCGTCGTGTTCAAGGGTCGTACCGTCGTGCTCAAGGGTCGTACCGTCGTGCTCAAGGATCGAACCGTCGTGCTCAAGGATCGTACCGTCGTGCTCAAGGGTCGTACCGTCTTGCTCAAGGGTCGTATTGTCTTGCTCAAGGGTTATACCGTTGTGATCAAGGTCTTACCGTCGTGCTCAAAGGTCGTACCGTCGTGCTCAAGGGTCGTAGCGTCGTGCTCAAAGGTCGTACCGTCGTGCTCAAAGGTCGTACCGTCTTGCTCAAGGGTCGAACCGTCGTGCTCAAGGGTCGTACCGTCGCGCTCAAGGGTCGAACCGTCGTGCTCAAGGGTCGCACCGTTGTGTTCAGGGGTCGCACCGTCGTGCTCAAAGGTCGTACCGTCGTGCTACAGGGTCGTACCGTCTTGCTCAAGGGTCGTATTGTCTTGTTCAAGGAGGCGCCGTCATGTTTCAAGGGTCGTGACGTCGCGTCCTGAAGGAGTTAGTCTTGCCCGACATGATCTCTTCCAGGTACCAGGCTGGAACGTGGCATTCCAAGCCGCCAATTCCCTCCTGGATCCCGACCTGCCTCCCTCTTACATTCTCTGCTATTCCTCTTTCCTTCTTTATATATTCTGTTTATTTTCCCCTTCTGTTCTTAACTATATAGTCTATTTATTTTCCCTTCTGTTCTTAACTATATATTCTATTTATTTTCCCCTTCTGTTCTGGCCTGCCTCCCTCTTACATTCTCTGCTATTCCTCTTTCCTTCTTTATATATTCTATTTATTTTTCCCTTCTGTTCTTAACTATATATTCTATTTATTTTTCCCTTCTGTTCTTAACTATATATTCCATTTATTTTCCCTTCTGTTCTGGCCTGCTCCCTTACATTCTCTGCATTCCTCTTCTTCTTATATATTCTATTTATTTTTCCCTTCTGTTCTTAACTATATATTCTATTTATTTTTCCCTTCTGTTCTTAACTATATATTCCATTTATTTTCCCTTCTGTTCTTAACTATATATTCCATTTATTTTCCCTTCTGTTCTTTACTATATATTCTGTTATTTTCCCTTCTGTTACTATATTCCATTTATTTTCCCTTCTGTTCTTTACTATATATTCTGTTATTTTCCCTTCTGTTCTTAACTATATATTCTGTTATTTTCCCTTCTGTTCTTAACTATATATTCTATTTATTTTCCCTTCTGTTCTTAACTATATATTCTATTTATTTTCGCTTCTGTTCTTAACTATATATTGTTTATTTTCCCTTCTGTTCTTAACTCGTCTTTTACCCCCATGATCACACCTCTTCCTCTCTTTGGTACATATTCTTCTTTATTCCCTATTTGTCGTACCTTCTTTCCTCCCTCTCCAGCTTCCTTGCTGTTCCTCGAACACCCTCCCCGTCCCAGACACTTTTTCTCACAACCCTCCATTTCTCCCATATCTTCCTTAACCTCAATTTACCTCCTCCCTTCTTCGCCTTTCCTCCTGGTCTTGGTTGCCATTCCCTCCACGTCTCCCCCCCACACAGCCGAGAACTTCCTCACAATTAATTTCACGCGGCCATTTTTCTCAATGCTCTCGTTCTTGATGCTAGTGAAGTCCGTTTTTCCGAGTTGGTTGTTTTTCGTTTTTTTTTTTTTTCCCAGGGAAGCCTCCACCTCCACCTCCTCCTCCTCTTATTTCGTTCGCTTGTCTTTTCCCCCCGCGTTTCCTTCCTTTGGTTGTTCCATTCCACTCCGTTTCTTGGTCTCATAGCCTCTCTTGCTCATGTCCTCTTTGCTGTGTTTCCTCTTTCCTTTTTCACTCGTCCTTTATCGGTGGTTTTGCTTTGTCACCATTGCTGTTGCCTCTTCTCTTGACCCTTCTCTTAGTCTTTAGTGTAGTGTTGTTTCGGCATTTGTTCTCTCCACTCTCAACACGTTTTTTTCTTCTTGGCCCTTGTCTTCTTTCTCCTTAGTTCCATTCGCCAATTTCTTATTGCGTCCCGTTTTTCAATGTCCGCTCTTTCCTCATTCGCTACTCCCCTCGAGTTCTGTGCCACACAGAAACTAATGGCTTGCGTTTTGCAGCGTCTGTGCAAGAAATAGATAGATAGAAGGGGAGGATGCGAAGGGGGCAAGGACTTTCCCTCCTCCAGTTTTCAGTCGTCGGGGTAGAGCAGAACCTCACTGCCTTTTCTGACCTCTGCAATTTCTCCCGTCCTTCCCTCCCTGGTCGAGGGACAGATTTGACCTGGCGCGCACTGGCCTCCGGCAGACGAAGACAGATTTGTCTGTTTTCGCCTCGTTCTTGTCCCTGTTTGCAGGCAGATTGTCACCACATTAATCATGTCTCCTCACACCTGAGACGGACGCGTTTGCGCTCGTCTGTTTCCGTGTGTTGGGTGGCGTGATGTGTTCCGAGTCCTCTGGTTTATAGTTTTTAAGAGAGACACGGTCAAGCATGATACCGTTGTGTTCGTGAAGAAAACTTTGCAGATTATGATTATTATTTTAAGAGCCTTAGCCTCCAGCGATTAGAATTTTATGGCGTCAGTGTCAGATCCAGACGGGTTCAGGGGCGACAGATTCTCAATGATAGAAATGTTATCATTTGCGGAATTCATAAGTTGTTAAGGTGGGGAAGGTCGACCAGTGGTGACGCTATCAAGTTTCTCCTGTCACCCGATTGAAATACTGCCGGATGCTAACGTCATCAAATGAAGCCGGAGAAACTTCTGACCATAGAAAGGTGTTTTAAAAGGTCTTTTGCATGTTTATAGATTCATTGGAAACGCCTGAATTATTGGAATGAGCTAAGAGGTATAAAACTGTACCCTTCAGAACGAAGACACCAGAGAAAGATATAGTAATAAACACATGCTGAAGACTGGATATCTAACATTCGTATTAAGTTAATTTTGACGGAGCACAACTGCTGGAGGAATTGATTGAAGATAAAGAAGCATATCTACTTTAGGGTCACGTATTATAACCTGCTGCTGGCTGATATGAGAAACAGCCTTGTTAAACTCCAAGACCTCCTTCCTAAAGGAGGAGGACACGTGCATCCAATATGTTCCAGGACAAGCGAGCCGTCCAGCATGTATTACAGTGAGGTTTCATCATCAGATATCATTGACCTGCAGCGTCAAATAGCCTGGTATTCCTCACCCACACCAGGAAAGCTTGGTTTCAGGCCAAGCTTAGGGGATAGAAGACGGCCCCCGAAACCAGTTGGGTATTGCATATCTGTAATCCATGAAAATGTTTTTGCCCACAAAGACTTCATTTCTGGACACCTTTTCATCCCTGAACGCATCTTTTGCCCACCATGAGCACCTTTATTTTCACCCCAGAGAAACCTCACTTTATATCTGAACACCACGTTTCTCGTCTTTGAACACCATCTATTCGTCTCGGTACAACACCTTCGTGGCACTTTGTAAACCCACCCCCCTTCCCTTTTTTCATGAAAACCTCCATATTGCCCGTGACTGCGGGTTTTCTTCACCTGGAAGCATCACACCCGTTCTGGAACACCTCTTTTTTTTTCTCTTCCATCAATGAACTCCTCGTTTACACCATGGAACACCTGCCCACTTGAAGGAGACCTGCTCATATTCGCCGGCGACCAGCAACGCCTTCCCTCACCCTGGATCTTCTCTCACGTCGAATGCACTCCCTCCATAGATGGTCCAGAGAAAGAAAGAGAGAGAGAGAGAGAGAGAGAGAGAGAGAGAGAGAGAGAGAGAGAGAGAGAGAGAGAGAATCGTCCTTCCTTCCTTCCTTCCTTCCTTCCTTCCTTCCTTCCCCACCATCCTACTACCTTCCTTGGCTTCCCACGTCGGTCGTCCTCCACATATATATATATATATATATTCTGGTGGGCCGCGGCCTCCTAGCTGGCTTGCCCGTGTCGCTCACAATCTGATGACATACTAGCATTGCTCCTGGCCCCCCCCTTTTTTTTTTCCCGCCCTGGAGGAAGAAAAGAAGAGAGGAGGAAAAAAAAAAAAGAAAAATCGCCTCCCAAAAAGAAAAAAAAGGTTCAGACGAGGAGGATTACGAACCATAAAAAAGTATTTTTTTTCCCCTAAGGGTACGTTAAGGGCTGTACTTTATTTATTCATATTTATTTATATATACACCAGGAACTATTTCTGTGAAAGAGTACTCCTGCTTAAGGCTACGCTACGTCAAGTAGCAGAACATTGTAGACTTAATTTCAGGTGAAAAGTTCTTTGTTGATATATATATATATATATATATATATATATATATATATATATATATATATATATATAATATATATATATATAATGTGTGTGTGTGTGTGTGTATCAATATGTCCATTCGTAGGACTGTACGTTTTGGATAGTACTTAGATATTTTGAATGTTGACTAATGTTGGTGGCTCCCTGGCCGGTGTAGGTCTGTGTGATATACCCTTTAGGAGTTCCTGTTGGCTGATGGTTCGGATGGCCGTTTATAAACGGCAGGGGACTGGGAGATTGGGGGGAGGAGGAGGAGGAGGAGGTGGGAGAATATGTAAGACGATAACGTTATCAGTAATCGAGAAATTGTTGTGTGTACGTACCACGGTTCCTTGGATGTCATATTACTCGCTTTGGTCACCACAAGAAAGATACAGGACTATGCATGACCACCCCAGGTCACTAGGTTTACAAAACTTTATATACGAGTTATTCTACTGTCTCATCTCGGCCAATGTAAAGTGTTTTCAGCAACAGAATTGCTGCGTATCTCTTATTGATTTTATCCTTATGATAATACTTTGATCTACGTGGCTGGTCTTCGAAGGTGATGTGCTTAAGATACATACGTGATCTGCGTGGCTGATCTCTTGTGTCGTACGTTGAGAAGTTGTTGTGTGACGTACGTGGTTGTTCATTGGTGGAATGATTCTTTAACAAATGCTGCAGGGTTATAAGATCTCACGAGAGTCCCACAGGGTGAAGTGGCTGGTCTGGTCTGGCAGAATGATGCGATGATGTACGTGGGTGACATGGACGCCGATTTGACCAGAGGTGTATGGGATGGTGACGGCCCTTTTGGCCCGAACGACCTGGGTTGTGATGGTGGGTTGTGATGGTGTGGGCGTCACATACATTGCCGCGTTACATCACCCCGTCCTGGTGTAGCCGAGCGAGTGGAACCAAAAGCGAAGGAGGAGGAGGAACATCTCATCTGCCGATGTATAGCTAAACTGTTGATGATGTTGCGCGAACATGGGGATGTTGAGTCAGGAATCACACACACACACACACACACACACACACAGTCTCATGGACACTCCATTCTCTCGCTGCCTCCACCAACACACACACACACACACACACACACACACACACACTGTACCTGCGTCAACCACTCTTCTTTCGTCCCTTCGTGTCTTCTTCATATGTCATCATGGATTTGCTCTCGGTCGTGGTGGTGGTAGGGGGGCTATATATTTTATCCCCCCTTTTTTTTTGCCTCTGAGGAAACTGTGTGGAATGCTTGTTCGTCGTGACCCCCCCACAGTTCACCGGGTCAGGCCTCAGACGTGTGTGAGGAGAAAGGCGCAGGCATTTTTTGGGGCCCCCTCGCCTCTGCTTGCCTTTTCTCTGTGTGTGTGTGTGTGTATGTGTGTGTGTGTGTGTGTCTGATCTGCCAGCTTGCGTTTTCGACCTCGCTCCAAATCCGGCTTCGGGATCGTCATCCGGCCGATCTGATACAGAAGAAGGCGGTGTTCGATCCGGCGCGGCCGCTATGTGTGGTCCATCATCGGATACAGATGGTTGTGGGGAAGATGTATCGGATATTTGTCTTCACGCTTCGGCTTGTCTCCTGGCTGTGTGTGTGTGTGTGTGTGTGTGTGTGTGTGGTGGTGGTGGAGAGCGAGAGAGTGGAGTGTCCATGAGACTGTGTGTGTGTGTGGTGTGTGTGTGTGTGTGTGTGAGTTGTGTGTGTGTGTGTGTGTGTGTGTGTGTGTGTGTTAGATGTGTGTGTGTGTGTGTGTGTGTGTGTGGTGGAGACAGCGAGAGAGTGGAGTGTCCATGAGACTGTGTGTGTGTGTGTGTGTGTGTGTGTGTGTGTGTGTGTGTGTGTGTTAGTGGAGGCGGCGAGAGAGTGGAGTGTCCATGAGATAGTGTGTGTGTGTTGTGTGTGTGTATGTGTGAGCGTGTGTGTGTGTGTGTGTGTGTGTGTGTGTGTTAGTGGAGGCGGCGAGAGAGTGGAGTGTCCATGAGATAGTGAGTGTGTGTGTGTGTGTGTAGGTGGAGACAGCTAGAGAGTGGAGTGTCCATGAGACTGTGTTGTGTGTGTGTGAGTGTAGTGTGTTGTGTGTTGGTGGAGACAGCAGAGAGTGGAGTGTCCATGAGATAGTGTGTGTGTGTGTGTGTGTGTGTGTGTGTGTGGTGTGTGTGTGTGTGTGTGTGTGTGACGTCTTTAGGAGGACACAGCTGTGGCTGTTGTCTGCTGTAGGTAAGGCTGTTTTATTTTAGCACATCGATCATGGTTAAGATAACGTATATGTCCTGCATTTTCCCAAACGTTTTTATCTCTTATCTTGTGGATTATGAAAAGCATAGGGTCTTGTATATATATATCTCCTGGGTTATTCCAAAGCTTTTGAGTTTTTACCCGTTTTTCAAAAAACGTATTTATGTTCTATTTTATTTATTTATATTCTTTTTTTTCTTTTTTCTGGAAGCCTCTCGTATGATTAAGAATTCCCCTTGGTAAATGATCTTAGCCGTGGTAGACTTGGAAATATTTTGGCTCTGTGGAAAGAAAACGAAATCTATGTAATTGCTTCCCATTTTCCCCAAGTTTGCCTAATCTTACATTAGGTGATATACTGGCGCATGTTATATGACGTATAGTACGAATATATCAGTTATATTCCCCCGGTAACGTAAGTTTAATATGGTTATGAGCTCAGCTTAAAGGGAAATCGTAAAAAATAGATTTTTTTACGTGATTAAGTAATCCTAGGTTTTGCGACTTGTATGAACATTTTTATATTGTGTCTTGGCAGCTGCTGGACTTACAGGAAGACGTGTTTACGACGGGGTTGAAAACAACAGCTGACATCATTACGATAGTTAAGCCGTTATATATATATAATTATATAATTTATATATATATATATATTATATATATATTATATATATATATATATTTTTCAAACTATTCGCATTTCCCGCGTTAGCGAGTTAGCGTTAAGAACATAGGACTGGACATTGAGGGAATATCCTCACTGGCCCTTCTCTCATCCTTCTTTTGGAAATTAGAAAAAAAAAAAAACGTAGGGGAGGATTTCAGCCCGCTCCCTCCCTTTTAGTCGCCTTCTACGACACGCAGGGAATACGTGGGAAGTATTTTCTCCCCTATCCCAGGATATATATATATATATATATATATATATATATAATATATATATATATATATATATATATATAGGGGAGAAAGAATACTTCCCACGTATTCCCTGCGTGTCGTAGAAGACGACTAAAAGGGGAGGGAGCGGGGGGCTGGAAATCCTCCCCTATCTTTTTTTTTTTCTAATTTTCCAAAAGAAGGATGAGAGAAGGGGGCCAGGTGAGGATATTCCCTCAAAGGCCCAGTCCTGTTCTTAACGCTACCTCGCTATCGCGGGAAATGGCGAATGGTATGAAAGAAAGAAAGAATATATCTTGACAGAAATATCGTAGTATTCATGTGTCGCAAACCAAAGGAAGTTTATGTTAGATTAGATCCGCTTTACGTGTTGGCTCCTTGATTTTATCGTTTTATAATAGATGTACAGTTTATGATCAATTTCTTCATGTTGATAGCAGTGTTCTATACTCAAGATGTCGTGGTTCAAACGTATTTGCCTCACTAAAGAAATTGTTAGTTGATACATTAATTCTTTGATTTTGTGCTCGCACAAGGGGTTAGGTTTTTTTAGATTTAACCCTTGGGTACGACGGTACAACTCCACTCTTCGATGGCGTGACCTTTGACCTGACCAATTAGGGCTTGTGGTACTATACTCAGTAAATAATATGTAAGGTTATTGGCTCGAATTTTGCTCTGTGACTTCGACTTGGTCAGTATCGTAAGTTATCGGTTAAATGCTTTACAGATCAATTGTTTCATTTGATTCACGTTTTCCTTCCGTTCCTTCGATGTCTATGTAATCACAAACAGAAGGTAATGATGCGAAGTGTTTGCCGTCATCGTGTGCTCACACGAGCATCAAAGTTGTGGAACGCGCCGGATCGAAGCTGTACCGAACGCTTCATCACGACGCACACAGAAGCTGGTACACACTTGGTCGAAACTGTTTCGAGCCCTCTGTCTCGAACAGGCAAAGGAAGACCAGAGCCTGGGACTCGCTCGATCGAAGCTGTACCGACCCCCTCTTGACTGAAACAGGCAGAGACGGAGTAAGGGACATTACTGGTGCCTTTTGTCCCTCCCCCATAGTGAACCATTCACTCCCAGGACATTATTCCTGTCCACCCACCCACCCACTCCCTCACTCTCCACTCCCTCCCTCTTGCAGGCAGCGCCACCACTCTCTACGGCCGTCTTGTAGAAATCTACCTCTCTTCACCTCACCTCACTCCCATACTCCCTACTTTCGTCCCATTTATCACTCTCCCTTTTTTCCTCGCACGCGGCACTAGCCATCTCTCTCTCTCTCTCTCTCTTCTCTCTCTCTCTCTCTGTCTCTCTCTCTCTCTCTCTCTCTCTCTCTCTCTCTCTCTCTCTCTCTCTCTCCCCCCCCCAAGCTTTTCTCTCTTGTTCTTGCGCACTCGTCTCATTGTACCCTCCTACCGTTCACAAACCCTCTGTCATGCATTTCGTTTGCAACGCATCCAACCCCCTCCCATTCTTTTCTCTTTTATGGGCCAGGTCCTCGTACCCATATAGCACCTCTGGGACTACTATACCATCAGATTTACCCATTTTTTTTTCGCCCTCGAAGGGAAGTAGGCAAGATTTTTATCGCGTATGGAGCTCAATTGAGTCTCGTCCACTCTCTCAAGGGCTTTGAGGGAAACCAGGTGTGTTCCATGTTTGTGCTGCCGTCGAGATGTTCGAAATGTGTGCGTAACTTCTTGTATTCGTCGTTCTATAATGTTCTGCGTATTATTATTATTATTATTATTATTATTATTATTATTATTATTATTATTATTATTATTATCTACCTGAGCGTTAACCATTCGGTTTTTACGTAGCGTCGCAAATGATGATGTGTCATACCCTTCAACTTTTCTTCGCCCTCTCACTTAAGCCCCCCCGTCTCTCTCCCCACTCTCTCAAGCCCCGCCCTCCCCCAGACACCTCCTCCCCGTTCCTCCTCAGCTCCCCCCGCCCCGGACCTGCCAGTCAGGTCTCTGGGGCATTGTGTTTTGTGTCGAGGATTTATATAACAAACTTGCAAAGCTTTCCCCTTTGCCTAAACCCACCCCACCCACCCTAGCGGGGGAAAAAAAAAAAAAAAAAAACTTTCTCTGATATTTTTTTTTTTAGGAGGATTACGTATTTAATCTTACTGGGGGGGGGGGAAAGGTTCTCGTTGTGGGTGGGGAAGGGGGATGTGAACTACCGGGTGTGATTTAAGGCGAGTTGGATGTGATTTAGATCCGTCAGTAAGTGTTCATTTAGATAGACGGGAGGGCAGTAAGGTGACGAAGTAGACACAGAAGAGGTACTTGGGTGTTTCCAACTCCATCGATGTATATTTCTATCTTCACTTTCACTTTATAGTCCGATTGTCATCAGGTACTGGGCAAATAAATAGCTGTTGATTTTCTTTCTTCTTTTCTCTTTTTTTCCCTCGACTCTCACAGGAGGAAGGGATGAGAAGTCATACAGAATAGACTTAATCTCTTATAAAAAAAATAAGAAAGAAAATTGTCCTCGCTCTTCGGACACCGCTGGGAGACGCTACCCTCCCCTCCGTGGACTGCGAATTCATCTTTCGCCTTTTTAAGCTCCGTCGTTCCTTTATCCGATTTCATGACTAGTTTTTTTAGCGCGTCTGCGAAAACGTTATTTTGTTCCGCTGACTCCGGAGTCTTGAGTTGGCAAACTGAAGGAGTCGAGTCGAATGTAAATTTATGCCAGATATTTGGGGTTTTTTGAATCTTTTATTATCTTTCTTGGGTATCAGTCGAATTCGAGATAATCGATGGCGTTTTCAGACTTTCAGAATGTCTGATGCAGTCTTGAGTTTTGAGATGGGAATTGAGTGATTTAGGAAGATGATCTTCATCTTCATACCGCTGAATCATTATTTGATTGGACACTTGAGATACAATTCTCACGAAACCAGTTTTGTGTACAGTAAAGGTAGGAGCACTATTTTCCAGGACTTTTCCAGATTATCCCCCCTCTTTTTTTTCTAAAAGGTTCTGGATTTCTCTTGGAACTTGGAAATGCTCTCGATTTCGCCTGGAAACACTCCCGATCCCTTTGTTCGAGTTGACGGGAGCGGAGAGAATGATGTTGATGTGTTTGGTTTGGATATATACGTGTATTTCATGTCCTTCATTCATCCAACGGCTTCTTTCAATCTGTGAATCCTCTTCTATTAAGTCTGGAATCATTGCGTTTCTTTCCCCAAATCCCCAAACCCTTCTCTCCGCCATTATTTGATCAATCCCAGAGAGTAAATATATCCCAACTTTTCACCTCTGCATTCTGAAGAAATCAACACCCCGTCTCTCCAATCCATATATAGACTCCCTTAACCCTCTCCTAACTATTTAAGCTCCCTTCCGTCCTCCACTCAGAAGCCTCTCCATCTCCCTTTTTCCACCTGTTCTCTGTACGTCCCCCTTTCTTCCATTGGCACCCATTCCACCCGTCATCCTGAACAGGCAAACCCTCCACATGTACTCCTTCCTCCACTCACCAGTGAACGATAATGTACCCTCCCCATTTCACCCCTATTACAGATATTTGCCGATCGTTCATAACCTTCAAACCATCGTTTCACAGATTTTAACCCCCCCTCTCCATCCGTCGTTGAACCGTTACAAACCCTCTCTTTACACCCCTTTCAACCCTGCGTTGAACAGTTCCAAACACACACACCTTCCCCGAACCCCCCGTCGCCCTTTACTCAAACTCATTCCCAGCCACCACTCATCACTCCTGAGGAGAATTGATGATGGTTCTTCCCCCACGCTGGAGCCTCCTGGTGCTGCCTGGGGCAGCGTGTGGCAGGAGACAGGTTCTGTGGAGGGTGATAGAGGAACCCCCTCCTCCCTCCCATTATATCTCCCCTCCCACTCCACGGAGAGCATCAAGGTCTGCCTGAGCGTGACGCGCACGCCACTACCGACGCAGTGAATCAACCCCCCCCCACGCGATCTCGCGCTTCGGCCACACGGTGCTCATCACCGCACTGGTCCTCCTGGCGCACGGGTACGAAAACGATGGGTCGGAAGGTCTTCTACTCCCACTTCGAGCCTGGCTGAGACCTTTATCTTGTCTCACGCGTTACTTATGATGTTTTCGGAGGTCTTGTTAACTTCCCCCCAACAGTCGGTTTAGGACCAAGGTAACGTCAGCATCTTCGATTATGCAGGCTGTCGAGGCCGCGTCCCGTTGACGCACGCAGCGACGTACGTAACTTGATCATTTTTCCCCCCGTCTCACGTAGCCTCGACCATCGTCGCCACTCGGCTTTTTTTCTGCGATGTTCACGGTAAGAGCCTTCGAGGTCGAGTCTGAACATCGGCTGACCCGCGTCCATCACCGGGTATAACCTCTCACTCGTGCGACGAGGTCCTTATTTACCTCCTGAGGGAGCGTAGGATGGCGTAGTTAAGGACATCATCCGCCTTAGCGTTTCCTAGCCGTAGGGCGTGGGTTGTGGTGTGTGTGTGTGTGTGTAACCTCTCCTTTCTTTTCAAAACCTCCACCTTCCCTCACCTCGCCCACACCTCTCCACCAGTACAGAGTTATTCAGAACCCGCGAGGGGGCGACTAAATATACATCAGGCTTGAATATGATATTTGGACTCGCGTCTTAACCTGCACCTCCACACGGCTTTCGCAGGGCCTGCCTCTCTCTGGTCATGAATACAACAGCCACCACGTCTTGGGGTCACGAAGATAGACGAATAATACCTGCGGGGTTACAAAGATATACAGTTCTTGGGGTCATGAAGATATATACACGAGGCCCGGGGTTACGAAGATAGGCAGAGGCATGTGCGAAGGGGCATAGTGGTTTTAGGTACGAAAGCATGTGAATGCTGGGATGGTGGTTGGTGAAGGTGTTCGAGTGTGTGTGAGTGTGTGAAGGTGTAGAATGTTGTAGGTAAAGAGTGTCAAGGTGTGTGTGTGTGTGTATGTCTCAAAGTAGGTAAGGATGTATACGAGTGAGTGAATGTGTGTGTGTATAGAATCTTGTCGTTAGGGAGTGTAAACATGTGTTTGTGGGAGTAGGTCGGAGTGTTGGTATGTTTGTGGATGTGAGACGGAAACCAAAACTCCCTGATGACGTCTGCCATTCTCACCAGCATCTGGAGATGGAGGACGCCTCCTCCCAACTACCTCCATCTCCTCCTCCTCCTCCTCCTCCTCTAGCCCCCCCATCCCTTCTATCGTAATTAGATCTCTCCCACGTACTGATGTAATGGCGCGCCTCTTTACTTCCCACTTTTTATTTTATTGTTATTATCATTTTTTTTTCCTACAATGACCCAGTTTCTCAGGACCTGTGATGTCTGGGATTGAGATGAGACCTTTCTCAGGACACACACACACACACACACACACACACACACACACACACACACACACACACACACACACACACACACCCTATATCTCTCAGAGAGAGAGAGAGAGAGAGAGAGAGAGAGAGAGAGAGAGAGAGAGAGAGAGAGAGAGAGAGAGAGATGATTTTGTAATTACTGGTCTGAAACCGCACAAGTTATTCAGCCGAAAGTTTGGCAGGGTAGTCAGGGGCTTTGGGTTTAATTGGTTGGTGGGTTCTTTTTGCCCCAGACCCATTTTCTGTCGTTCCTGTCATATATATATATATATATATATATATAATATATATATATATATATATATATATTATATATATATATATATATATTTATATATATATATATATATTATATATATATATTATATATATACTAATATTTACAACACATACACACACACACACACAAAATATATATATATATATATATATATATATATATATATATATATATATATATACATGAAGAGAGAAGAGAGAGAGAGAGAGAGAGAGAGAGAGAGAGAGAGAGAGTGCATGTGTGTGTGTCTCCCTTATACCAGTACCCCGTTTTCTGCATTTACGTATGATTTTACTTCTCAAGACGTCGTTGTAACAACTTCGACCTCTTAACCATTAGCCCTGAAAGTCGCCAGCTGTTTTTATGACCCGCTGTGAGGGGATTAACCAGCTATGTTAACTCACTGTGTAGGCTACATGTAGCGGTGTGACTTGTAGCTACATGTGGCACACCAGTTTGATGGTTACATGTTTTAAGAGATAACTCTTTTTGTATCATTTATCAGAGGATGGGGCCTGGCGAAGACTTTACTCTCTCTCTCTCTCTCTCTCTCTCTCTCTCTCTCTCTCTCTCTCTCTCTCTCTCTCTCTGTAGGGCACAGTCGTCTGTTCTTGGCGCTGCCTTGCCAAGGCGGGAAAATCTGGCAGGACTGAAAAAGAAAATGGAATTGAATGAGTGATTAGAGAAAATGGGTATACAGTGATCAAGAAGTTTATGGATTACTTTTTCATTTTTTTTTTTTCTAGGATCGTTTGACCATTTAGTGAATGTTAGCTCGGCTCATAGAGCAGTCTTGCCACATTGCATACCAGAACGGACGTGTTCAACTCTCTTGTGACATGACACAACGAGGGATGACCTATTCCCCGTCACCAGTAGTGATGTGGGAGAAATGTATATTTGTATGGGTTTTCTGATAGTTTGGCTTCTTTCCCTTTGTTCATGTTGGACCCCCGTTGTGCGTCTAGTGCCCCTTGTTGTGGGTCTCTCTAGATCACGACGGGACGACCTTTGAATGGTGCCGTTACATCGTTACGACCCATGCGTAAATGGTGATTGGCTCGGGTCCCCACAACCAGACGCGTAATGCGTAGAGTCTGAGGTCAGACTTGGTCGTTCATAAACATCGTACCATCGTCTCCAAGGATCGTGCCGTCGTGTTCAAGGATCGTATCGTCGTGTTCAAGGATCGTATCGTCATGTTCAAGGATCATGCCGTCGTGTTCAAGGAGTCGGTCATCGTCTCGTGCTCAAGGTCGTACGTCGTGTTCAAGGATCGTATCGTCGTGCTCAAGGGTCGTACTGTCGTGTTCAAGGATCGTATCGTCGTGTTCAAGGTCGCACCGTCGTGTTCAAGGATCGTATGTCTGTTCAAGGATCGTACCGTCGTGTTCAAGGATCGTATTGTCGTGTTCAAGGATCGTACCGTCGTGTTCAAGGATCGTATTGTCGTGTTCAAGGATCGTACCGTCGTGTTCAAGGGTCGTACCGTCGTGTTCAAGGGTCGCACCGTCGTGTTCAAGGGTCGTACCGTCGTGTTCAAGGGTCGTACCGTCGTGTTCAAGGGTCGCACCGTCGTGTTCAAGGGTCGTACCGTCGTGTTCAAGGGTCGCACCGTCGTGCTCAAGGGTCGTACCGTCGTGTTCAAGGGTCGCACCGTCGTGCACAAAGAGGTTTAACTAGAGAAGTCATTATTTTTTTTTGCACCATAATTATTATTCTTGTTGCCCGGTTAATATGGCGTAATTCATGAAATGCAAAAGGAATTCAAATACTTTAAAGACTTTAATTATATTGTGGCTGCAATTTATAACATTTAATGGCCGGACTGCTCCTCTTAATGCTACTGTGAATTGTAAGCCAGCATCATTTGCCCCATTTTTCATGAAGCATTTAGCTCCGAAATGAAGATCGCCAGGGGTTATTTGGCGAATTTAATGTCACACCTGGAAGCGATAGATCTGCCGGTGCGTTTTTCCATGGTATAAACCATCACGGAATTTCACTTCCGGTGCGAGGGAGTTCGCTTGTGATTTTTCGACACTACGTTTATCACAAGTGTGTTTCGTTTAATCATCCTACCAACCAGGACACACCCCCGACCTCCCTTCTCTTTTCCACTGGTGTTTTTGAAGACTCTGCAGCTCCAAGGTTGCGCTACAATCGGTAGCAGGGACAGGATGGACTCCTACGAAGCGGAAAGCATCCTTTGACTTGACTGTACTCTCGTCCGTCAGCTGGCAACGATGAAGCCTCGCCCGTCGCCCGAGTCCCGGCGACGGGCGCGACGCGCCCTAGGTGCGCGTCGGGTGCGTGCCTGGCGGGAAACCCGCGGTGCACGTGCCCAAGCTCCCCGTTTTCGCCCATAGTATGGCATCATGCGGGCGGAATCCGGTATCACCTACCATAGAATAGAGCTAGATAGATAAGTAGATAGAGATAAATAGATAATGTAGTTCGCCTTACACCTTACAGGATTTTGTACCTCCGTAACTCAATTTTAAAGTTCCTCTGATCAACGAGTCTGTTGAACCCGCGCCCAGTATGCCTACCTTGATAGACAAACCTGGTCAGTGTGATACAGTTTGCGAGATACTTTTCCAACGAATCTTCGAAGGTCTTTTCGTTTTCCGAGATTTTCATACATGGTAATTCTGGCGTTTGATACCGCCCACCTGTGTCACAAGTGGCCGTGAGGGAAGTGAGACGGGGAGAGGGTAGGTTGCATAGCACTTCTTGACGTTGCAAAGTGTATTGATACATTCGAAGTGAGACGGGGAGAGGGTAGGTTGCATAGCACTTCTTGACGTTGCAAAGTGTATTGATGATACATTCGAAGTGAGACGGGGAGAGGGTAGGTTGCATAGCACTTCTTGACGTTGTTATAGACGTACAGTGTATTAATACATTCCGGACTTCGAGCTTCGCATGGATGTGCCATTGCTATACCGAACTGGACCGCAGTCATGAAACCATGTGATGAATCGGTTTATCACTGCTCAGTTCCAGGTAGAAGTTGTGATGTATCGGTGGTGATCGGATTATTACCATCTGGCGAAGGCAATCAGATAATTCAGCTGCGATTTTGTGTGCGAGAGAGAGGGATGGTAATGTGGTGGGCCGCGTAAGTTGAAAATACATCCCCTTCCGTTCAGAAATGGTGAGTTCGTGTGGTATAGCCGGCGTACCGGCATTTTTCGCCGTCGCGGTACGTACCACGGTACGTACCACGGTACGTACCACGGTGCTGTTGTGTTGTACCGTCGTACCGTTAGGCTACACTCTTGTCACATGAACCACACGCACACGTGGACAGTTCCCGTTGGACGATAGATTTTTGGAAAGTTACGACTGATGAATAATGACTCATGCGAAGCATAGATACATGTAACGAGAAATTATGAAAAAATGTGAGTATTTAAAAGTCAAAATTTGAATATAGGCCTTGTGTTCTGTCTACACATTTTTTTTTTTTTCTTTGGATGGAATCATAGTAATTCCCAGAATTTCCAAAATGGATGTGGTTAAAACATAACAACCATTTGCAGACATATGGCCTTAAATATGGCCTCTTATCATAGCTGTTAATGAATTATGGATTGGGGGGAGGACTGCTGTAGCCCACCTCGATGTACGTATATCTTGGCAATCCGGTTTCAGCTCGCAGTGTGGAGGAAAGAAGGAATATAGGAAGTTTAGTGGACTGCAGAATGAGAAATCCTTAAAGCTGATACAGGCAAGAGACTTCGTTTGAAGGTGAGGTTATCCGATTAACAAGGGTAGTCACGCGTGTGAATTTGACAAAAGAGGTGGTGGCCTGAGGTCGTCGGTGTCCGAACCCATCAGCACGAGGGAGAGAGAGAGAGAGAGAGAGAGAGAGAGAGAGAGAGAGAGAGAGAGAGAGAGAGAGAGAGAGAACACGCGCGTTAGAGAGCTCTCTCATCGCTTGTTCTTCTCCTCTCACCTGGAGATGTGCCGAGTTTGTTGTGTGCTTGAACGTGCTGAGGTCTGGTGGTGGGTGGAAGGGTGTGGTGTGGTGTGGTGGAGCCTGAGAAGCAATGGTGACGAGGGGTATGTGTGACTGTTGAACGCTCTCCCACATCGTCGTGGACGAATCGTACGTCTTGCTCCTGCTGATCATGTGATAGACGTGTAGCGATGCCATCATGACCACACAGCAGTGCTGAAACAACGCAATCCCTACGTCTTGTCGAAATCAGGTGGTCTTTTGCGTAACCAGTGTCTTGCGAAACCAGGTGCTCTTTGGCCGTAACAATGTCCTGGAAAAAAAGAAAATCACCTCGACAGCTGTGCTATGGACGAGGAGTTTCCTTAACAAAAACTGTAGCTTTCCGTAAGACGAAGGAAGGCCCGTCGTCCCTGGCGAAGGGAACCAGCTCCCCTTCACGACCATGTGGCCGAAGAAGAGACGGAGGCATTGCACGAGACGAAGACGAACTTACATGCGCCCTCAAGAGTTCTCTTCGGACTGACGGAGACGCGGACGACGGTTTCCGATCAGGAGGTGATCAGCGGGAGTGGCATTGGATTCCACATCGAACTCGCTGGCGGCGAGGCGAGAACCACACATTAGCGGAAGACGTCTTCGTCTTCGGTGTGGTAGCCATCTTCGCTATGGGTGTTCAAAAGTCGTAGGATATCTCGGTAATATCTTAATTATTGTCAGTTTTGCTTTATTGCTAATTACTTTAATTGCCAGTTTTTTTAATTTGGAATTATTATTATTATTATTATTATTATTGTTATTATTATTATTATTATTATTAGTAGTAGTAGTATTGTTGTTATTATTATTATTATTATTATTATTATTGTTATTATTATTGTTATTATTATTGTATTTTATTATATTTATTTTATTATTATTATTATTATATTGTTATTATAATTATTATTGTTGTATTTATTATTATTATTATTATTATTATTATTGTTGTATTATTATTACTATTATTATTATTATTATTATTATTATTGTTATTATTATTATTATTAATATTATTTATTCAGCGGTTAAAGTCGAGACATTAGTCGCACCGCCACT
The DNA here is from genome assembly GCF_036320965.1 of Panulirus ornatus. Classification (NCBI taxonomy): domain Eukaryota; kingdom Metazoa; phylum Arthropoda; class Malacostraca; order Decapoda; family Palinuridae; genus Panulirus; species Panulirus ornatus. The sequence continues at coordinate 5,932,034 of NC_092269.1, forward strand.
GCGGCCTCCGTTTTCTGTGAGGGATGTACACAGTGTGGGAGGTTAGACAACTCTAGTTTCTCTCTCTCTCTCTCTCTCTCTCTCTCTCTCTCTCTCTCTCTCTCTCCTTTCTATACACTTTGATGTTTACTTAACCGACGGCTTGTACTCACCAGAGCTTTTACTTACCTACGCACACACACACACACACACACACACTACACACACACACTGGTTGTACTCAGCGTGACATAAGCTAGCACTCCGTGGAACCCCCCCCCCCGCCTGAAGGGTGATGTTGGTGTGTGTGTGTGTGTGTGTGTGTGTGTGTGGAGGTCCTTAGCGTTGCCGGGCCAGACCAACATGATCAATTATTCAGTGCTGGGAAGCATCCTGCGTTGTGCCCTCGTACGCGTAACGCTCCTCATATTGGTTGTTGATACCCATCGTATATTTCTCTCTCTCTCTCTCTCTCTCTCTCTCTCTCTCTCTCTCTCTCTCTCTCTCTCTCTCTCTGTTACTTTTACCGTATCTCGTGGAGGAACTGGGGGAGGTTTCTCATCCACCCGAGCCCCTGGTTAATGTTGTATGAGGTATTGAATTCCCCAAGCTGGGGGTTTTAGGGGGATGTTCCGTCTCCTAATGTATTTGTGTGTGTGGTGAGCCTTCTTCATTTATGTTATGTCTTAAAGCTGATGTCTCATGTCGTATGGGTGAATGTTGATGACTCTGGTGTCTAACCTCCTCCTCCTCCTCTCCCTCTGTGGGAGGATGGCTGGGGATGTGGTGGTCCTCCTTAGTTAAGTGGGAGTTAGTACCCCTGACCATTGTCGACGATGATGTGGTGGGTGTGTGGTAGTGTTGAGGGGGGGTGAGTATGGCTTGTGGACCTGGTTGTGAAGGTAGGCTTGGCTCGTGTGTGGAGTAAGGGAAGGAACTGGGTTTCCCGATGGTCAAATGAGGGGACATGGGAGGGAAAACGCCAGATGATCTGTTGGTCTGAGACGAGGTTTACGTGCTAGAGTATTACATGGGAAAGCCTGATGGCACAGAAGACCAATGATACACGGGAAAGGCTGATGACAGAAGACCTGATGGTCTATGACGAGGTTATCTGCTGGAGGACAGTAATACATGGGAGGACATGGGAAAGCCAGGTAACAGAAGACCTGATGGTCTATGACGAAGGTTATCTGCTGGAGGACATGGGAAAGCCAGATGACAGAAGACCTGATGGTCTATGACGAAGGTTATCTGCTGGAGGACAGTAATACATGGCTTACGTACGTAGGAAAGCCAATTCAGTGGACTTGATGGGCCGTGATGAAGTTACCTGCTAGAGGGCATTATCTGTATCCCTGATTCCTAAACTGTATACAGGTAGAGCAGGATAGTAAAGCACAAAGCTTCAGGCACCAAAAACCACTGAATTAGTTTCTCTCTTGCCACTTTGTGTGTGTGTGTGAAATTGATTACAGTAAATCCATATTATTTTTTTTTTCAACTTGCTGTATCGATTGATTATGAAATCGGCTACAGAAATCCTTCATGAAATGTCTGTCGTGAAGTTCCTGTTGTATCGACGGATGAAGTGACTTCCCAGCACTGCGTTCCAGAACTTCTTCTTCTTCTTCTTCTTCCTCGCCTTTCAGCAGGCGTCCTGAAGTTTCCGGCGTGGGACTCGCTGCCCCGTCACACCCACACCCACTCTTTCCCCGTAGGCTGGAGTGGCGGTCCATGTCGGAGCCATTGGACCACAGTTGTTCCCTCACAGCTCCCACTTCTCCTCCTCGCTTCTTGGGAGAAATATAATCTTTTGTACGAGCCTTTACCACAGGCTATAGTCCTCGTTTCCCCTCTAATACTAATTTTTTTAGGGGGGGATACAACGCGACTGATGAAATTCATGCACACAAAATGAAAATTCCCTTAAAAAAAGGTCGGTTTTTTTTTTCTTTTTTTAAATGACATTTATTTTACCGTCTTTGTTTCTCTTGCATATATATTCTGTACGTGTTTCCAAGTGAATATGTTGCTTTCTTTACTTCTCAAATGACTTCGGGAGGTGAAACGTGGTTGAAATATCATTTCAATCATAATATTTTATATTAATTATAATATTATATATATATTATATATTTATTTATATATTTGTATATACTATATTGGAGCGATGGGTATAACGGGGTTGAACGTGCTGCCCCATAGAGATGAATCAAGGCATTGAACGTCTAGGGTTAAACCATGAAAGCTGTGTAGGTTGTAATAGCGTGTTGGACGTATGTAATCACTGTGATGGGGGGGGTGGGCCATTTCTTTCGTCTGTTCCTTGCGCTACTAGCAAACGCGAGCACGACCAAGTTAATATTCAAACATAATAATAATATATTATATCATTTTACTATTTTATATGTATACTATATATTTCGTCTTCCTTGGGACCGGTAGTTTACGTTTGACGAACCCGTCGAAATTTATTTCTGAACTTGGCGTTACGTTCTCGAAGACTCGTGGAAAATGGGAGGTTGAAGACAGACTTTAAGTGCAAGTCAGGTTCTAGTCTGTAATACTGTTATTATTATTTGGTCTTGACTGAATGTTTTTTTTTCTTTTTGAGTGTCAGATTCTCTTTAATCACACATCTACATATATGGATTGTATTCGATGGATGTATCCTTGTTGGCCAATATCATATTGCATGTCAGTATACGCATGGTTGGTCAGCGAACGCCAAGTGGTTTAGGCTGGCCCTAGGTGAAATGTAAATCAATAACATGTGTTGCAAATGTTGCCCTTTGGCACACAATCGTACAGTGTGTTATCAATTCCGTTAAGAATTCATAGGTTATGTAAGAATTGCTGGGACGTAAAAACTCTGTGTGTGTGTGTGTGTGTGTGTGTGATAGAATAGTCGTATCTGCTGTGGGAATAAGCCATAGGTGTCATATGCCCCGCGAAGTACTGCACCATTTAGATAAGGTTGGGCTGGCTGGAGTGATGCATGAGTTAAATTATAAAATGATTTATGCTTTTTGATTCTATTATTGAAGCACAGCAAAAAAATTGATTCATCTATAAACTGGTTTTCAAAGTTCTGTATTTCCAAAGGAAGCTAAAGTATATAATTTTCTATGTGAATATTTTTTTTTATTTTCTTTTTTATATTCAAAGGAAGCCACAGTATTTGATTGTGAATACCTTTTAGTGGGCTTTGCAGATATATTTGAACGGAAGCCATATATTATATATATATATATATATATATATAATATATATATATATATATATATATATATATATATATATATATATATATATAATTCAGTTGGAAAGGATTACAATTTTGCGCGTGATCAAGATATTCCTATGAGTCCACGGGAAATTTATCGTGTTTCCCCGTGGACTCATAGGAATATAATTCAATATATTTTTCTCAGTATCTTCAAATTCACTCTGAAGATAATGCAGAATGACAGCTATGACAGTAGGTTCTGTTTCTGTAAGAGAATTGCACTGTGTCAGTCACCTGCTTCGTCTGGGTCGAAAATGAGATAGCGGTGTGAGTGTTATCTGGTCGAAAGAGAGGTGGCGGTGTGGGTGTTATCTGGTCGAAGATGAGGTGGCGGTGTGGGTGTTATCTGGTCGAGAATGAGGTGGCGGTGTGGGTGTTATCTGGTCGAGATGAGGTGGCGGTGTGGGTGTTATCTGGTCGAGAATGAGCGGTCGGTGTGGGTGTTATCTGGTCGAAAATGAGCCGGCGGTGTGGGTGTTATCTGGTCGAAGATGAGCCGGCGGTGTGGGTGTTATCTGGTCGAAAATGAGGGTGCGGTGTGGGTGTTATCTGGTCGAAATGAGCCGGCGGTGTGGGTGTTATCTGGTCGAAGATGAGCCGGCGGTGTGGGTGTTATCTGGTCGAAAATGAGGTGGCGGTGTGGATGTTATCTGGTCGAAAATAAGCCGGCGGTGTGGGTGTTATCTGGTCGAAGATGAGCCGGCGGTGTGGGTGTTATCTGGTCGAAGATGAGCTGGCGGTGTGAGTGTTATCTGGTCGAAAATGAGGTGGCGTGTGTGTATTGGTAAATGCGTCGTGGTTATCTGGTCGAAAGATGAGGCTCGGCGGTGTGGGTGTTATCTGGTCGAAGATGAGCCGGCGGTGTGGTGTTATCTGGTCGAAATGAGGCTGGCGGTGTGAGTGTTATCTGGTCGAAAAGCGTCGTGTGGTGTATTGGCGAATGAGCGTCGGTGTGGTGTTATCTGGTCGAAAATGAGCTGGCGGTGTGAGTGTTATCTGGTCGAAGATGAGAGGTGGCGGTGTGGGTGTTATCTGGTCGAAAATGAGCCGTCGGTGTGGGTGTTATCTGGTCGAAAATGAGCTGGCGGTGTGGGTGTTATCTGGTCGAAAATGAGCCGGCGGTGTTGGTGTTATCTGGTCGAAGATGAGGTGGCGGTGTGGGTGGAGACGAGGGGCGGGGTGGGGGGGGGGGGGGCACCTCGGACGTCACAGCTGGCCTGCAAGTTCGGATGAATGACGTCAGTCGTTGCTTAAGGGAGGGAGGAGAGAAGTAGAAGAGGAGGGTAATGAGAAGGGATTGCTGGGAGGGAGGAGGGGCGGGGTGTGTGTGTGTGTGTGGCGCCCGGGGGGGAATGCAGGAGGTGTGGGGAGGGAGGGACACAGCTCCCTTTCCCTCCCTCCTCTCTCCACCAAAAAAAAAAAGGAAAAAGAAAAGACAAAAGATCAGAAGCGAGCGCTGTTCCTATCATTAATGATCCTGGCAATGAAGAATTTACTTTTGTTTGACACACAGAGACACACACACACACATAACACACACAACACACACACACACACACACACAACACACACACACACACACACCTTTACCCTCCCCCTTCCCTTTTCCTTTCCCCCTTCCCCTACGTCAGGTCAAAAGGGGAAGGTTGGAGGAGGTTGGGATTGAGAGGTGGGTGGCGGGGGGAGAGAGGAGAAGAAGAAGGGGGGTGCGGTGCTCTCTGGTTATATGATACACCTGTTGCTTAGGCCCATAGTCATATGTCTTGGGGCTGCTATACTCGACCTTAACCATATACTCCACATCGATTACCCTTCCCCCCCTTCCCCCCACCGAGAGAAGGGTGGGTCTCATCTCGAACTCTTCCCCCTTCCCCTTCCGCCCTTCCCCTGTATGGAGTGATTAACCAAGGTGTATGGATATACACACTCTTTTGATCCTCTGATTAACCAGGGTTGTATGTGGTGGCTGGCGCCGCCCCCCCCCCCCCCCCAACACACACACACACACACACACACACACACACACAGGCTTGTAGAACCGCTGCTAATGGATCCGAAAAGGTATAGGCTACGTAGGCTCCATTTTTTTCTTAAGTCTTAGGTTTGATCCTGTGTGTGAGGCGAGGCTGTGATGTTTCTGCTCATTTTCAAGGTGGGAAGTTCAGCTACTTGCATCTCCCATGGATTCGTATTATCTCGTTTGACCTATTCTACCTTTTGTCTAATCAGGTGGCATTTTCTGCTTTGAATTCTGCTATGGTTTTATAGATATATAACTACAGTGGGATGGTATTTTTTTTTCGGGAGGGTGGGTAAAGATTCGGCTCCATGCCTTCCAGTATTTGCCCCATTCGTGTGTGTATATTTTTTCTCTTCTCGCTCGTCCCCGCAAGGGTTTATATAATAGTCCAGGAATAAAATCGACCCATTTTCTGTCCATTTTTTGTGTGAGTGATTACGGTGATTGGATGATGTTTGTGATGTATTTTATTATTTTTTGTGAATCACTTACCCTTAGATATATTTGAATAACCGAAACTCTCGTGTGATGAGAGTGATTTGGAAGAAGAAAAGAGCCTGAATTGGTTTGTCTCTTTTTTTTTTTGGAGTAGTGGTGATGGTGGTGTTAATGGGTGGATGGTGATTGATGTAAGGGGGTGTAGTGATGGTGATGGTGTTAATGGGATGGATGGTAATTGATGTAAGGGGCTGTAGTGATGGTGATGGTATATTAATGGGATGGATGGTGATTGATGTAAGGGGCTGTAGTGATGGTGATGGTGTTAATGGGATGGATGGTGATTGATGTAAGGGGCTGTAGTGATGGTGATGGTGTTAATGGGGTGGATGGTGATTGACCTAAGGGGTTGGAGTAGTGGTGATGGTGATGGTGTTAATGGGGTGGATGGTGATTGATGTAAGGGGCTGTAGTGATGGTGGTGTTAATGGGATGGATGGTGATTGATGTAAGGGGCTGTAGTGATAGTGATGGTGTTAATGGGGTGGATGGTGATTGATGTAAGGGGCTGTAGTGATGGTGAGGTGTTAATGGGATGGATGGTGATTGATGTAAGGGGCTGTAGTGATGGTGAGTTGTTAATGGGGTGGATGGTGATTGATGTAAGGGGTTGTAGTGATTGTGATGGTGGTGTTAATGGGTGGATGGTGATTGATGTAAGGGGCTGTAGTGATGGTGATGGTATATTAATGGGGTGGATGGTGATGGGCATAAAGGGTGGATGGTGATTGATGTAAGGGCCCGTGTTGGCAAGATGTTGTGGACGGATTGCGATTGACGCTGTGATGGTAGCGATTGATGTTGTGTGGTTGTGGTGAGTGACGTGACGGTTGTGATGGTGAACGTGAGTGCGACCGGTGCTAGAGTTGTGATCTGAACACAGTATAGGCCAGTAGTACGAGGTTGTGATTGGGTCACGGACGATAATAGTTATATCAAGGGGGGGGGATGGGGAAGGATGTTGTATTAATTACCTTGAGGTGACGTGTGGGTGAAGGGTTGAAGATGAGGGCTGATGAAACTAGATTTATTTTTCTTTTTTCTACATCATTGGGGATTATTTTGGCCCAGTGTTAGGCAAAGTTGTTGGTGGTAGTAGCCATTAGACAAGCAGGCCAGTGTATTACTACTGGCTGTGTGTGTGTGTGTGTGTGTGTGTGTGTGTGTGTGTGTGTGTGGTGTGTGTGGTGTGACGTAGAGAGAGAGAGAGAGAGAGGAGAGAGAGAGAGGGAGTGAGAGAGAGAGAGAGAGAGAGAGAGAGAGAGAGAGAGAGAGAGAGAGAGGTTGTTTTACACTCGTGTTGCCCTGTGTGTGTGTGTGTGTGTGTGTGTGTGTGTGTGTGTGTGGGTGGGTGTGTGGTTTGTGTGTGTGTGTGTGTGTGGTGTGTGTGTGTGTGTGTGTGTGTGTGGAACAGCTCACTGAATGTTACAAGATGTTGAAGAAGAGCAACCCGTTTCCCATCCCAACGGCGGCTGTGAATGTATCCATTCCATCACCTCTGATTATTAGAATTTGAGGCCGTTTTGATAGATAAGCCTCGAAAGATATGATAGATAATACTTCGAGAGATATAAAAAAATGAGATATATGAGCAGCAGGGTATCACATCCCAGACTTTGATAATGCAATTGGCTTCAACGAGATGTTTCAAACCAGTAATGGAGGTGTTTTCTCTGAACGTTTTCATTTAATGGTGATGGGAAGGTTATTGTGCTCATGATAATGTGATGATGTTTATGTGCTATATGGGGGATGTGTTACAGCATCTCGTCACCCAGACTCAAGATTTTGGAACGCCATAAAACGCCGAGAAGGTTGAAGGAGCAATGGTGGACTTCTTAGAGAATTAATACCATTTCTTTCGTAATCTGAAAGAGACCCTCCATTCTTTTTGTGAGAAACTGCGATTGTAGTAAGATTAACCCAAAGGTAATCGATTATGTTCGGCCAGCAGGTTCGCTCATACACTTAAAAGGCAGTTAATCGTGAATTTAATTCCCACACGTGGGAAGTTCTTGGGATGAATTAGCCACAAGGACGGCATTTTTAACATTACGAATTCGAATGAGATCTTATGTAGGAGTTTCATGCCCCGGCGAGAGACGAAATGGAAGAAAAAAAGAGGAGAAAGAAAATGGTAATCAAAGAGAATTCATTTATATTTGCATATGTTTTAAGTTATTGAGATTTGCTTCAGGATGGATGAAAAGGAGCATTTCAGACATCGTAATGATACACTAGTCTTGCCTCTTGAGAATTTCCGACCTGGCCATGTTACACGCGAGGGGATGTTAGAGGGAGGGAAAAAAAAAGAACAATGGTCCTTCCCCTTGCTTGGAGATGTGGTAGAACGGTTGCAAGTCGAACTCCCCGAGACACCGTGTGAGTTCTACCCTTGGTCGTGTTCGTGACACAAGACGCGCTTCAAGATACCCCTCCGCCGGCCGGGATGTGTTAGCCAACACCTGTTTGCAGAACGGTGGTTCAAGCCTTTTGGGGAAGGTCGGCCAGGCCCTTGATCTGTCACGCCTTTAAGGGTAAGGAAATCAAAGACCAGGATATTGTCAGACCCAAAGGTCGTATCGTGTTGCTCAAGGGCCGCACCGTCGTGCTCAAGGGCCGTACCGTCGTACACAAGGCCCCTACCGTCGTGCTTAAGAGCCGTACCGTCGTACACAAGGCCCCTACCGTCATGCTTAAGGGCCGTACCTTCGTGCACAAGGACCGTACCGTTGTTCACAAGGGCCGTACCGTCGTGCACATGGACCGTACCGTTATTCACAAGGGCCGTACCGTCGTGCACAAGAACCGTACCGTTGTTCACAAGGGCCGTACCGTCGTGCACAAGGACCGTACCGTCGTTCACAAGGGCCGTACCGTCGTGCACAAGGGCCGTACCGTCGTGCACAAGGGTCGTACCGGCTTTCTCAAAGGATCGCACCGTTTTGACCGGAGTTCAGTGCCTCGAGAGGATGTCAACGAAGGAAGATATTATAAAAAAAAAAAAGAAAACCAGAAGTGTTTCCACGTTGACGTTATACTGTGCTGGAAGCTTAGCTTCAAGAAAATAAACCTTGATTTTATGGGTTGAAGCTTTAGCTTGCTTTACGGTTGAGTCATGTCGTCATGTGGTTCGAGTGGGGGAAGGACATTACGAGGTGGTTCGAGTTGGGGGAAGGACATTACGAGACCTGTTCGTCCAACCACTGGTGACTTTGTGATGGGTTATTATTTGTCTTTCTCTCTGCCGCCGTCTGTTTACTGATGTTTCGCCAGATGTGTTCGACCGCTCAGTAAAGTTGGGTCAGATGTGGTTGACTGTTCGTGGCTCCCAGCGTGGCCAGTGCTGACCTCTTACACACACACACACAACACACACACACACACACACACACACACGAAGGAGATACATAATGAGGAAATGAATAGGGAAATAAAACAGAAAAGGTTGTTCTAACCCTACGGGTCCTGGTTGTCAGCCACGGCTCCTGGCGTCTGTGCATTATACATATGTGATATAGATTGTAGATGTATGCCATTAAAGCCATTTTCGTGTGTTCTTGGCGCCAACCTCGTTCACGTTGGTCAAAGGCAGTTTAGCTGGTTAGAATAATGTATTAAGGTAAACCCAGTGGTCACTCATTGCTCGTTTTATTTCGCGTTAACTCAAGGTAAACCCAAGGGCGTCTCGTTACCCACTTTGTTTCACGTTAACTTAACCCAAGGACCTCTCGTTTGTTGGCTTTACTTCACGTTAACTCGGGGTCACCCAAGGGGCATCTCTCTCTCTCTCTCTCTCTCTCTCTCTCTCTCTCTCTCTCTCTCTCTCTCTCTCTCTCTCTCTCTCTCTCTCGTTGCACACTATGATTCAGGTTAGCACACTGGCAGAGCCAGCAGCAGCACCCTCCTCTTCCGGCCAGGTTATGCACAGCACAATAGCAAGAGAGAGGATTCAGTTCCAGCGTCAGAGGAGAGTCGGAGTGTTATCATTTTTGCCACACTGACCTCGTACCTGACATGCATATCCCATTTGGCTTCTGACACTGGAGGTGGGCTAGGGAGAAGCCATGGCCTGGCTTTGCTTGAGGGGGCGGCAGGAGGAGTCTCGTGTGATGGACGATTGTACGTGTGTTTTGTGATGATGGGAGAGGTGGTGGTGGTGTTAGTCTGTTGAATAGAGGCGTATATGAGGGAGGGAAGGGAATAAATCTCTAACTGATGAGATAATGTTCGTCTGTTGAATATACGTGTACTTTATAATAGGAGGGTGAATGTCTAGTGGTCGAAGGGGTACTGTATAGTAGGGGGGTGTAGTAATGTCCCTGTCAAAGACGTTCGTGGAGGGTGGGTAATGTCAGTGGTCCATGGCAGGTCTGCGTTGCCTGGACCAGTAACAAGGCTCGGCCTGGTAGTCCACTTCCCTCGCCTTGATTAATAGTATTTGGATTTACTGGAGAGATCCGAGCGGCGTTAGTGGTGGATGATGGAGTGTGTGGTGTGCGCACTGTGGGCTACAGAAACTCATCGGCGCGGGGTATCAGCCCACACCCAACCCAGGCGTTCATCCGTCATCCCATCCGGACTGGTCGACGAATGGGTAGAATGGCTTTAGACGCGCATAGGAAAGATATGGTACAATGTATAAGGTTAGGAGACGGGGTCACGAGTGTAGAACTCTCTCTCTTCATCACACACACACACACACACACCACACACACACACACCGAACACTGTTTACGCGTTGCCTAAAACATTCCCTCTGGTCATTAATGGGATATAGGTCTGTAACTGTAAAATCACCCATTACAACTTTTTTTTTTTATCTGGTACTGTCGTATCCACTTTTTTTTTTATCTTTTTCTTTTTTTCCCCCCCCCCCCCTTGCATTTGGAAATTGAGGTGGTATGCAAATGAGGCAATAGAGGGCAGGTGAGGTGGTAGTACGAAGCCACTGGCGTTTGCTTATTCATGCAGTCCCTCAGACGTTGGTAGGATTTCCCCGGAGTTTTGCGATTTTCAGTCCTTTAGTATCTCAGGTAATGGAATTATATATATATATATATATATATATATATATATATATATATATATATATATATATATATATATATACCTAATGGCGTCCTAGCTACGTCTCTTTCTTGTGTATCAACTGACTGTTATATTTCTTTCTTGTGTCTCCCCCGATGATGTGATCATTGCACGAAAATGCACTTGGGAACTTATCGTGTTTCATTTCACCGTGGACATTATATTATATATATATTATATATATATATATATATTATATATATATATATATATATTTATATATATATATATATATATATTATATAAAAAGATATTGTCTGTAAATGGGGTTTTGATAGAGTAACAGAGGAGGGAGGAAGAGCCACAATTATAGACGGGTGTAAATATTAACCCGGGGCGCCTCTCTCTCATTAGCTGACGGTGAGACATCGCAGTGGGCCGTCTTGCAGGGCGGCCCCCCCTCTCTTTCCTTATATACCTCCTGGGCGCACACAGCTCACAAATACACATTTTCACCATGGACGCCATCCAGGCTTTGTCTACAGGCAGGATATTTCTTTTAGGAAAGCGGGGAAGGAGGTAGGTAGAAATTCTTGAGGTCCCATTTGGGCGAACCAGCGACATGCTACCGTCCCACTCTCTCTCTCACTTGCCTTCCCCGAAGGCGACCTCTTCCTCCTCCTCCTCCTCCCGGTATGTTTCGGCCTCTCGCTGTCGTTGTTAGTGTGTGGGATTTAACCTCCGTCCAACCCAGCGTTGTTGTGTGGGATTTAACCTCCGTCCAACCCAGGAGGCGCGGGCCCTATGCTCTAGGGCGGCCCGTGGGTGGTGAGGGGACCTAAGCACTAGGGAGAGGGTTTGGGTTTATTATTCCACCTGGCGGCGCCCCCTCGGCCCCACGAGAGCTAGGCTCTCCCTCCAGGTCCCTCACAGTTTATTCGTCAGGTCTTCTCGTAAGTCTTCCTCCTCTGCCTCGAGGGGGGCGAGGCGAGTGGGTTCGAACCCTTCACCCTCACCGTCATGTTTCTGTGCCAAATACCTGGGAATATTTTGAAGGTAATAATACCCCCGCCTCCCTTCCCTCCTTGTGGAGGTAATATGGAGTGCGCGCGCGCCATCGGTTCGTGGAAGGATGCACCAAATCTTACTTTCTCCCGACTCTAATAATATTTTTTTCTGCTTATCTTAAAACCTTAAGAATTTAACCCTCAGGGCCAAGATCCCTTCGATAATTATGTCTCACGGGAAGCCAATGCCTATTGGCATTTTGAAGCTTGCCACAGAAGAATTGGTGTATGTATGTATATATATTATATATATATATATATATATTATATATATATATATATATTATATATATATATATATATTTTGAAACTTAATATGGAGACTTGTTCAAGCTGTAGTCTCTCTCTCTCTCTCTCTCTCTCTCTCTCTCTCTCTCTCCTCTCTCTCTCTCTCTTCTCTCTCTCTCTCTCCCTCTCTCTCACACACACGTTGCTGTGGTAGTGTAGGCCCTGACTTTCACACAACCGTCAGAGAACCACCAACACCACCACCACCTCCTCCTCCTCAGAGACAGCATTTTACCGTCACAAGCTTCACATTGCGTCGAGATGTGCAAGATATTATGAACGATATGGAGAGACAAGAGAGAAGAGAGAGAGAGGAGAGAGAGAGAGAGAGAGGAGAGAGAGAGATGAGGAGAGAGAGAGAGAGAGAGAGAGAGAGATTTTTACCTCTCTGTCGTGTACCTGAGAAGGAACGCTCTCCATGTCCCCTCCTCCTCCGCTCAAGTCTCAAGTCATCGTAGACGGAAGGAAGGAGGGAGGGAGGTGGTGGTTGAAATCATGCACTTGTGATTTACTTAACAAGAGGAGAAGAATAATGCTGCCACGCCCTCCCGGTACGCTAGAGGTTAGAAAGAAAGTAAAACGAAGGGGGGCCTCTCTTGGCCGTTATTATATCATTTATCGACGCGTGTTTGAGCAGGGAAATTAGATATTGGTTTTCGAAGTGACTCATGGAAATGATGGCTTGGCAGTGGTCGTAAGTGGGGGGGGGGGGTCATGATTAGGTAGGTAAAGGACCCCCTGCTGGCGGTGGCGATACTCACTTACTCACTTTTATCGTTAATTCTGGCGTTCATCGGCGACCGGGGTCTTCGTTAAGTAATGGTTCCTCGCGTTCATCACCCGTCGGTACTACTGTTAACGGGTTTGTGTTAACGCCTGGGATTCCGTTCGTTATTTCCCCGTTAACAGGACTCATTTTTTTTTTTTTCATTCGTCCTGTTCGAGCGAAACTGATACCCAATTTTTTTTTCGTAGCGCAGTTTTATTTATTTATTTATTTATTTATTTTTACCGTGTCGGCACATCTGTGTTACTTGTTTTGCATCGTTACGAGAATGTTGTGTTTGTGTTGCACTTGCTCCCCTACCCCCCCCCAAAAAAAAAGAAATATGTGTTTGTCTGTTTTACATGTTTGAGTTTGTATTTTGTTATGAGAAGAATGTCTTTGTTTGCCACTAACACTATTGTGTCTTTGTGCACCATGTTCCTATCATCATGGTAGTCGTTTATTTGTTGCCATGTTTTTGTTTTGTACTGTATTTTATGAGTTTAATGTATTTGTTTGCCACCTTTGATAATAAGGCGTGGTGCTTGTTGCCATAACAATAATGTGTTGTTAGTCCCACTTTAACACCAGTGTTTTATTTTGTTTGTTTGTTTGCCTCCATTATTAGAGTCTCCATAACAGTTTTGTTTGCTCGGTGAAATCTATGTTTACTGCCATAATTATATTGTTTATAGGTCTTGCATAGCATTAGTGTATTCGTCACCATGAGACGTTTTTCTTCCCTCCTACACACACACACACACACACACACACACACACACACACACACACACACACACAATCTGAGGGAGGTTTGTTTATGTGTTTGCCCCCGTGACAAACAAAAAGTGTGTACCGTCGCTGCCTTCATAATTGTGTGTGTTTACCTCCATACACTGGTTTATTTGCTTACCTCTGCTGTCACATTTTTTCCCTTTAATGGTGTGTTTTGTGTGTCTATGTGTGTGTGTGTGTGTGTGTGTGTGTGTGTTTGTGTGTCTGTGTTTGTTTACGACAGGAGAGCGAGGCAGGTTCTGTGTTTGGGAGCGGGATTTCCAATTAGTGTGGGAGTCTGCTAATGGGCTTGTGATGGTGTGGGGTGGGGGGTGGTTATATTAGGGGACGGTAGGGAATCTGGAGGGGTTTGTGTGTGTGTGTGTGTGTGTGTGTGTGGGTGAATGGGTGGCTGAGAAGAAGTTGGACTGGAAGAGGAGGAAATAAATAGGAGAAGAATGAGCAGATATGAAATAATGGGATAGAAGTGGAAGAGGAAAATTTAGACAGAGGGGAAATGATGCGGTAAATAGAAAAATCAAGGATAGGAGCAGAGGAGGAGTAAGGGATGGAGAAGGAAGAAGGCTATGCAAGAGGTAAAAAAGGATAGGGTGGAGGAGGAAGAGACAGAGGATGAAGGATCAGCATGAGGGAGAATAGGATAGGAGTGGAGGAGGGAAGGATAGGGAAGGCACTGAGATGGATGAACAAGAGACACTAAAAGGACAGAGGTGGTGGAGTGAAGGGATGGAGAAGGAAAGAAGAATGAGAAAGAGAATGGGAAGGGAGAAGGCAGGAGAAGAGGAATCGTAAATGAAACTGAAGAGAGAAGAGAAGAGAGAGAGAGGGGCAGACACACGCATGCCAGTATGAGCAGGTACAGACCCATTGGAACGCACTGGGTTACTTGGATCAGCTGGCAATGGAACACGTAGCTGGAGCCCGAGGGGATATTCATCTATTTCTCTTCCTTCCTCATAACTATCCATCGGCCACCAAACACCCAAGAACTCTCCAATGAACCCTCCCACAGCCGTCGACTCCCAGATCCCCCCAAAAGTAATTAGCACTCACACTCCTCCCATCCAGTTTCGTCCTCACACTGATCTTGTAGTAACCTCCTCCCTATTGTCTTCAAACTCCCGGAATCCGTCCATCCTCTCCAACCTCCCAAGAACTCAGCAGTCTACCCTACCCAAGTCGTGATCACTCCAAACTCTCTTCTTCTCCAAGAATCCGCCCCTTTTGTCAACACTCCTAAGTACCCAGTAAGAAATTCCTTCCAAAATCCTGCCATTTTAAGACTCCCAAGAACCGTGTAAGTAATTCTCTCTGTGGTTCTTCAAATTCTGGAAGCCATCCCTCCAGCTAACACTTCCAGAAACCCTTCGGTAAAAACCTTCCAGGAGTCTTCTTCAGACCATGGAACACCCGTCTCTTTAGCTAAGCTGAGAGGGACTCTTTAGCTTGACTTCCAGCCACCAAGCCTTCCAGCACCCATGTGACTAGGTATGAATTACCTCTGACAGACTTACTGCCTGGGACGATTGTGAATATAGTAGTCACACAAGCACAGGTTGCACAACGCATAAACGAACAAATACAGGCAGTCAGATATGCTGCAGACGTACACATGGGACATACAGAAGACACAGACAGACGCGGACATCAGAGACAGAAAGACAGACAGAGAAGGAAACATAGACAGACTTACACTCACACATACACACACACACACACATTCAAATGATGGAGCCCCACGTGTGTAAAAATAGGTCATTACACACACCCACACGTATATGTTACACTTAATGTTTAATTCCCTCTTTTTTTAAAGTATTTAATGCCATTTATGTCTGGGGGTTTACCTCATGTTTATGTCTGGGGTTTTACCTCATGGCGCTATTTCAAGATTCCCTTTGAAAATAAAATTAAAAAAAAAAAAAACATTTCGACCTGTCGCTATTGTTAGCGACTTTGCCGTCATGACAGATCTCTCGTCTTAACCACCTGGTGTCAAGTCTTAGCTCTGTTTCCTCAGGACGAGCACAGGTGGGGTAATTATCAGCACAATTACTTCGTTAGTCACCCGATTGTCGTAATAGGAGCTCATTTGCCTCATTCTTGGAGCTCTCTCACACGAGACTTCGTCCTGAGTACATTTGAGCTCAGTTGTCAAATTATGAGCTCAGTTGCTTCATATCTTAATTGATCTTTGATTATGATAGAGGTTGTCTATCTCTCCACAAACTCGTATCCGATCAATCAATCTATTTAGGGTCGCGTATATTTGCATACCACCTTCGCCCAGTGAGTTGGTTCATGAAGTACACTGTAGATATCTGTCCCGTGAGATCTTGTTCACTTTCTTCACACAAAATGGTTTTTATAATGTATGTTTTTTGATACATTGAGGTAGTGTGGTTAACACCTTCATGAGCCCAAACGTTTGCTCTTGATTAAACGTTTACTCTTAATTTCTCGCTGTATACTTATCACACGTTATGATTTCACGTTACACGTATGATTTTAAGTTACGTAATAGATTTTCTGGCTCCTTGCGAATATATGTTACGTGAAAGACTGTCACGGTAGCTCATGAATCCATCTATGTTCCTTCTATGGCTCTCTGGTTCCTTGTGAATCTTATTCTACCATTAGAGACGTATGTGCATTTCGTGTCGTTGGAGAATGATTTTTTTTGTGGGGTTTGACTTTGAGGAAAGTACTTTTAGTGACTTTCGAAGGACGAATGATCCCTGTCTCTCTTTCTCCTTCTGTCTGTGTTATGTGTCTGTCTGTGTCTTTCTGTCTGTGTCTGAACTGTCTGTTATTCAGGGAACGCTTTTGTCGTCTCGTGTGTTTTTTTTTAAGTTGTTCGCAGCAGCTTTTGAGTCTCAACCACCGAAGGATACTTGCATATATATATATATATATATATATATTTTATATATATATTATATATTATATATATATATATATATATATATTTTTTTTTAACCCCACAATTTCTCCCTTCCCTGGGAGGGTCACGTAAACGCCCAAGAACATGCGAGTCTGGAGGTGAAACAGTACGTCGAAGAGAGAGGTTGGCAAGCAGCAAGAGTTAGTTCGCTCTCGTTCTATCCAAGGTTTTCCCTCAGAATCCAGGCATACATTATCTGTCAAACGGGGAGAACAGTATTTTCTTCTTTCTTTCCCATTAAACTTAGAAAAGTACTTCTGTCTGTTACCATTAAACTTAAAATTACTCCTTTCTCTTCCCATTAAACTTAAAAGTACCTCTTTCTGTTACCATTAAACTTAAAAGTTCTTCTCTCTCTCTTCCCATTAAACTTAAAAGTACTTCTCTCTCTCTTCCCATTAAACTTAAAAGTACCTCTTTCTGTTCCCATTAAACTTAAAACTTAAAAGTATTTCTCTTTGTTCCCATTAAACTTAAAAGTATTTCTGTCTGTTCCCATTAAATTTAAAAGTAC
>NC_092269.1:5956727-5959227 GCF_036320965.1 Panulirus ornatus
TGTGTGTGTGTGTGAGAGAGAGAGAGGGGTAGTAGTAGCAGTAGTAGTAGTAGTCGTAGTAGTAGTAGTAGTAGTAGTGGTAAGTAGTATCGGTGGCCAGAGCGACATGGGAGCCCCAAGGGGCCCATGATCATACCAGAATAGTCAGGTAGCCGGAGTTTGCAAGTTGCGTAGTGAAGTTCGTACGTGCGCCACGATAATGCCCCCCAAAAAAAAACACGAGCCTTATGAAGAGCTTTATAGCCGTGGTCCAGCAGCCACGGTCGTGGACATGCCCGAGAGAATGTAAAATACCTTGCGTGCAAGATGCAGACCAAAACAGTCTCATGCATCATTGAAAAAGACCACTATATATATAACTCAGCGGTATATTAATGGATCCGTGTTTTATATATATATATATATATATATATATATATATATATATATATATATATATATATATATATATATATATATACACACACGCACACACACACACACACACCACACACACACACACACATTAATTATAGATCATAGTGGAGCTGAAACACTTATTGTGATCGTACAAGCTGTTCCCCAATGCTTTTCAGCCTCTCGCTCACTTGTGTATTAGAACATGTCATTTGGTCTCGCTGGCCCCCTCTGTGAACAGTAGTGGAAGCACCGAGCCAAGGCTGAAAATTAGGTTTCAGTGGCTCCTGGGTTTAACGCAGTGCGGGTGTTGGGCGATGCAATCATATTCTAAGTAGAATTTGATGTAGAACAGTCGAGGGGAATTTTCTTTGGTCGTAAGCTAATTCGTTCGTATTCTTGTTTTTATTTTTTTTTGTTTTGTTTTGTTCCAGCCCGTGTGTGTTTTTGTTGTTGTTTTTTTTTTGTTACGCTCTTCTGTTTTTTCTGTATCCTTCTCTGTTTCATTTTATTTTTCTTTTCCTTTCTGTGTTTCCTGTTCGTTTCCATGTTTTCCATTCCCTTCCGTTTAATATAAAAATGTGTATGGTATAAGAGGGTAGCAGCTCCCCCCCCCCCCCCCCCCCCCCGCCTTCCCTCCCTCTCACACCCCCACAACTCGATCTATCCATTGCATAAAATCCTTTTTTTTTTGTCTTTCTCTTTTTTTTTTTCGAGAGGGCAAAATGCTTGGCTGGGACGCCATGATTGAAGAATTGTGTGTGTGTGTGTGTGTGTTGTTTGTGTGTGTGTGTGTGTGTGTGTGTGTGTGTGTAGAGAGAGAGAGAGAGAGAGAGAGAGAGAGAGAGAGAGAGAGAGAGAGAGAGAGAGAGTTGCATAGCGTCTGCTCGTGGGTTATTGGAGGTGGCCATGTTGGAGAAGATGGAGAGAGATCCTGTTGGAGATGGAGATGATGATGGAGGGAATGGATGATGGATTGTAAGATTAAGGGGTTTGGGAGAGATTATTGGAATGGCCTCATCGCTGAGGTCGTGGCGCTGAGGACAAGACAGTGCTGCTTCCGTTGCGGGGTTAAGAGAGGGAAGAGTTGAAGAAAGGTTGGCTGACGATGCGAGGGAAAAAGAGTTTCCCCTGTAATTGATCGTGACTACGAGAGGTCAGTAATTAAGACGAAGTGGGTAATAACTCACGAAGTAATAGAGTGGTTAAAAGAGGATGTGTAAGGAGAATGAGAGAGAGAGAGAGTGGAGCGCGAGAGGAAGTTATAACCGTGCGTAATGAAATTAAAGGACATTATAATCCCATAACCGTAGAGAGAGAGAGAGAGAGAGAGAGAGAGAGAGAGAGAGAGAGAGAGAGAGAGAGAGAGAGAGAGAGAGATAATGCGACGATTAGCAAAACAAAGCAAGTTGGGAGAGAAAATTTGCAAACCCACCCCCTCTCTCTCTCTCTCTCTCTCTCTTCTCTCTCTCTCTCTCTCTCTCTCTCTCTCCCCCCCCCCGTCCAGACAGTGCAACAACAGCACAACTTAAGCCAGCAACTTTAACAGTTAAGTTTTTTTTTTTATTATTCTGAACTTAACCTCGAATCTGGGTCACCACCAGATGGTTGGGTCTGGCGACTTGCTTGAGGAGGCCCGTAATGGTATCTTTTCCATCTGGCCCGGGGGCTTGTGATCCAGCGGGTCTGCCTGGTCCGTCTGTTGAGCTAGTGGTCCATCTCCTTGAGGGGGGGGGGGGTATGTTGAGCTAGTGGTCCATCTCCTGGTGTGGGGGGTGGGGTCTGTTGAGCTAGTGGTCCATCTCTTGGTGGGGGGTCTGTTGAGCTAGTGGTCCATCTCCTGGTGGGGGAGGGTCTGCGAGGGTGCCTGGTCCGTGTGCTTGGGGTCTGTGGTCTATCTGTGAGCTCTTGGAGGGTGCCAGGACCATCTGTCCAGGCCTCGTGGTCCATCTGGAGGATCCTCATTAAGGGGGTTGGGTGTGGTCCATCTGCTGGTCTCGGCTGGTGTGCTTTTGGACCACCTGCTGACCTTTAGGTGGTCCAACCACCTCCTTGGTCCAGGAGGTGTACACTCTCTCTCTCTCTCTCTCTCTCTCTCTCTCTC
>NC_092269.1:5964227-5974227 GCF_036320965.1 Panulirus ornatus
CAATCCTGTTTTTTCTTCTTCTTTTTTAAAAGCCGTTCCGACGCTTGACTCGCGATTGGAAAGGATTCGAAACCAGATGCGATGGTTTCGAAGTCATACCGAAGGTTTGAAGCCTCCCACCCTTGAACACGATGGTACGACCCATGGACACGATAGCATGACCTTTTTTTTATAATGACCTTTAGGGGGTCAGGTCAGAGGTCATGACATCATATCCGAGGGTTACCCTACCGTCCAACTGAAGAGATTTGACCACCGTGTCTCAAGTCATCAGCTGATAATCATGTACTTCATGAAGTACTTTTGGACGTAAGAATTGAGACAACAGCAAAGTGTTTCGAACTGTAGAGTGGCTCGACCGTGTTCCCCAGACCTGGCGTATGTCTGGCTCGTTAGTTCAGTGACCCGTCAATAGGAAAGAGAGATAACTGCAACGTTGCTGTGGACGTGGTAACCAAATTGCGTCTCCTTTCCCGTTCTGGCATGTCGATCCACCTGGATTAGAAAGTTAGGCACCAGTTGTCAAACATGGCTTTCCCATATGTTACTGTCCTCCAGCAGATAACCTCGTCATAGACCATCAGGTTTTTGCTGGTACCTTTCTGTTCCCTTCTCGTGAGATTTACAGATATGCCTCTTCACATAAACTTCTCCATTACGACACACACACACACACACACACACACACACACACACACACACACACACGAGACTAAAGCCTTCAGGAACGGCAGCAGGACCTGATAATGATGGTTTGACGTGTGAAGGAGATCCTTAAAGGGTCAGATTAAGGTCGTACCTTCGTACCTGAGGGTCGTACCGTCGTGCTGGAGGGTCGTACCGTCGTGCTGGAGGGTCGTACCGTCGTGCTGGGGGCCGTACCGTCGTGCTCGGGGGCCGTACCGTCGTGCTGGAGGGCCGTACCGTCGTGCTCGAGGGCCGTACCGTCGTGCTCGAGGGCCGTACCGTCGTGCTCGGGGGCCGTACCGTCGTGCTCGAGGGCCCTACCGTCGTGCTCGAGGGCCCTACCGTCGTGCTCGAGGGCCGTACCGTCGTGCTCGAGGGCCGTACCGTCGTGCTCGAGGGCCCTACAGTCGTGCTCGAGGGCCCTACAATCGTGCTCGAGGGCCGTACCGTCGTGCTCGAGGGCCGTACCGTCGTGCTCAAAGCTCCTCCCATCATGCCATGGCCGTTGAATTCATCTTGTAGTGAGTGGCACCAGTCGCTGGTCTCCTTGTAGAACCACTTCGTGCCAGCCATGAATTGGCTGAACAATGTCTTTACGTTTGAGAATACCGCTTTTTTCATGAGCGTTTTGACGGAGTCTCAGTAACGAGCTGAAAGTATTTTGTATTTTTTCTTCCATTTAGGCCAGTGATGTAACTTCAATAAGCTCTGACAGTTTCCGGATTTTCCCGTATATATAATTTATATTAAATGTTGATTTTTGAGCTGTGAATTGAAGTATGGAAGACCTGAAAAACCAGTCTCAAGGCGTCTGTCTTTGATGTAGGTAGAATTTGTTTATAGTGATTCTCAAGTTAGACAGTTCCAAAAGAAGGAACAGAGAAGGGGGCCAGGTGAGGATATTCCCTCAAAAGGCCCAGTCCTCTGTTCTTAACGCTACCTCGCTAACGCGGGAAATGGCGAATAGTATGAAAGAAAGAAGAAAAAAAAAGAATATATATATATTTCTTTCAAACTATTCGCCATTTCCCGCGTTAGCAAGGTAGCGTTAAGAACAAAGAATGGCCTCTGAGGGAATATCCTCACCTGGCCTCGTTCTCTGTTCCTTCTTTTGGAAAATTTAAAAAAAAAATGAGAGGGGAGGATTTCCAGCCCCCCGCTCCCTCCCCTTTTAGTCGCCCTCTACGACACGCAGGGAATGCGTGGGAAGTATTCTTTCTCCCCTATCCCCAGGAATATATATATATATATATATATATATATATATATATATATATAATATATATATATCTGCTGATGTACTGGACATGAAGCCAGGGTTAGATACTTGGAACATCCTGTGTACAACACCGTACATCATAATTTTCTCGGTATTTGAATAATCTCTTTCTAATGGACTCTCTTTTGTCTTTTCAGGTAAGTCCATATAGCCAGTGCGGCTTCCGCTGGCTGCAAGGAAGACCTGGTGAGTACCACAGTAGAGAGCACAAAACCCCTGGTGATTAGAAGGGAAGAGTTGATTTACCTTTTACGGTGCGTAAGACCTTTTTGCGTCTCGAGATCTCGACCCATTGATTACATAAAAAAAGAAGATACTTTTCGAGTCATCGATTGCTTAAAAGAATACTTTTCGAGTCATCGATTGCTTAAAAAAAAAAACTTTTCGAGTCATCCATTGCTTAAAAAAAATTTCGAGTCATCGAGTACTTAAAAAACACTTTTTCGAGTCATCGATTGCTTAAAGAATATATTTTCGAGTCATCGAGTACTTAAAAAAAATACTTTTCGAGTCATTGATTGCTTAAAGAATATATTTTCGAGTCATCGAGTACTTAAAAAAAATACTTTTCGAGTCATCGATTGCTTAAAGAATATATTTTCGAGTCATCGAGTACTTAAAAAAAATACTTTTCGAGTCATCGATTGCTTAAAGAAGAAACTTTTTCCAGTCATCGATTGCTTAAAAAAAAACTTTTTCGAGTCATCGAATGCTTAAAAAAATAAACTTTTCGACTGGCGGATGACTTAAAAAACTCCTTTGGGTAGAGGGAGCTGCCTCCCCCTTTAAGGGTCTATGGTGGTCTGGTAAGCTCACAGGACCATTATGGTGAGGATGCTGAGGCCACGAACACCCAAAGGGGGGTCATACCGTCGTGGTCTGTGGGTTAATATGACAGGACTTTCGTCGGTGTGTGTTCGTTTTTCCCCGTGGCTTAGCTCTTCCTTCACCCCAGGAGATTTTGCCCTCCTGGTGGTGACTGCGAAGGGCCTGTCCTATATATATATATATATATATATATATATATATATATATATATATATATATATATGTATATATTATCCCTGGGGATAGGTGAGAAAGAATACTTCCCACGTATTCCCTGCGTGTCGTAGAAGGCGACTAAAAGGGGAGGGAGCGGGGGGCTGGAAATCCTCCCCTCTTGTTTTTTTTTTTTAATTTTCCAAAAGAAGGAACAGAGGAGGGGGCCAGGTGAGGATATTCCCTCAGAGGCCCAGTCCTCTGTTCTTAACGCTACCTTACTAATGCGGGAAATGGCGAATAGTTTGAAAGAAAAGAAATATATATATATATATATATATATATATATATATATATATATATATATATATATATATATATATATATATATATGTTTGATTCCTTAGGTCGGGCGTACGTAATTTGATAACCGTCTCATTAATGACTCACTGGCCGCCAATTAGCTCCCTGAACAACAAGATTATATATTTTTTCCCCTCTCAGTCCTGTGCTAATTGGTTTCCCGTATTGCTGTTCCTATAGGAAATAGGACCATATCTTCATCTTTTTTTCTTTGTTACAGTATACGATAGTCATTTGTTTTCTGTTTGCTTTCGTTTTCTGTTCGTGTGTACTCCTGTCTATTTTTTTTTCTTTAGTGTTAGTTTTTTTCCGTTTGTTCTCGAGCCCTCTGTTATTAATTACCTCATTACGTTACCCAGGTAATTACGACTTCCCTCCCTCCATCCATCATTATCACGCGTTCTATTAACTACTACATTTGTTACCTCATTACGCTTCATCGCTCTGGTATACTCGAGTTTTGCCCCTCTGTCATGTCGAGTCTTCGCTACAATTTGACGTTCGATGCTAACCCTATTACGCTCCGTCGCCACTATTATTACCCCCCCAGTTACGATTTACCCATTTCATCCCGAAGTTGCCATTATTGTAAACCAATGTGGTGGATGATAATGGACTTTAGATAGATAGGTAGGATTGCGTAATGTTAAAGGAGGCAAACCCATTGAGATCAATGGTGTGATGGCCTGGTCTTGAAAACCTGGCCCTTTGTATAAGGGTCTGTTCTTGCCATCGCGCTTCAGGGGGTTATATGGTCGTGTTTATTTGAAGGACCCAAGTGTTGTCCTTACGGGGAATCGGAATCGGTAGCGAGGCAGACGAAAGGAGGTTTCGATTCCCTCCAGATCGTAAGTCGTAGAACACAGGGATTTACACCCGTGGGTAAGGAGGCAGATACATGAGACGGACGGAAAGACAGGTTTATAGAGAGACGGGTTGTTGGGGGGGAGGGAGGAATAGACGTTAATAGACACCAGGCAGACAGGTCTCCCTTGACCTAGAAAGAGGACAAGACAGAGAGAGAGGAAATGAGACGCTTAAAGAGAGAGAGAGAGAGAGAGAGAGAGAGAGAGAGAGAGAGAGAGAGAGAGAGAGAGAGAGAGAGGATGATAGAACGAGTGAGGTAGAGAGAGCGAAGGAAGGAGAAACTTAGAGATTAAGACTGGTAGACTGATACACAGAAAAGATGCAGACAATGAAAGAGGAAGCGTCAGACTTAAGGCAGAAATTTTACTTTGTATAAAAAACGGATCGGAAAAAAAAAATGAAAGTAAACAGCTAGAAAAAGAATACGGGAAATACGACACCAAGCAGCGAAAATGCGATGTAGGAATCGCGAGGCAGATCATACGAATAGAAATCGAAAGCCACTGTTCGTTGGAATTAGGAGAGGGGGGAAATGAGTTGGTGGGTAAGAAATGAAGCATCTGTTGAGGTGATGGATAGAATGATGCTATTAGGTTAATAAATGAGATGATAAAAGTTATTGGAGATGTAAGGCAATGGTATTCCAAGATTACTTTCAGAACGCCACTGTAAGAGCGTAGGTAATTGTAATGATGTGCAATGCAGGTGTGCAAGAAAGGACGAGACGCTTGGTGATCAATGTGGCCAAGGTGTTCACAGCGAAGTACTGGGGCGAAGTGTAAACAGGAAGAAATTTCGCTGAGCGGGTCAATATTTGCTTCGTTAGAATTTCAGCCTCAACAGAAAACGGTGCTTGTGAAGAGGCAGAAATAGTAATTACCGGACAGATGATGAAGCGGATAGTACAAAGGATAGTAAGGTCTACGGAGGTTGATATATATATATCTCTGGATTATATATACATATATATACTATACTATCACATGTTTACCAAAAGGCGTCCTAGCTTCATCTCTTCGATGTATATCAACTGACTTATATTTCTCTCTTGTGTCTCCCCTGATGATGTGATTATTACACGAAAGTGCGCTTGGGAACTTATCGTGTTTCATTTTCCCCGTGGACTCGTAGGAAATATATATATATATATATAATATATATATATATAATATATATATATATATAATATATATATAATATGTGTGTGTGTGTGTGTGTGTGTGTGTGTGTGTGTGTGTGTCTCCCTGTGGGATGAGTCTGGGGTGAGTCTCAGGGGGTGTGTCCGCCCGCATTCCCGCCACCCCCTGGGTTCTGGGGGTCATATATCTGTCTTCCCCCCCATGACCTGATACATGGCCCGTTTATCCATGTGCTTTGTCTCCTTTGGTCAGCGCGTGTGTTTACAGTGCGTTGGTTCGATTTTATACCCTGTCGAGTTGGTGTGTGATTACCATCTGTTTGTAAAGGGGAGAGAGTGTTTGTTTGTGTTTGTACGTGTGTGTGTGTGTGTGTGTAATCCTGCTCATGCCTGTCTGTGGTATATTGGCACAAGTGTCTGTGTTTATCATGCGAAATTCTGTATTTGTCTGTGTGCGCTTTCCCGTCTGTGAACGACTGTATGTCCCTACGTACGTGTTTGGCTACTTCATACAGTCTCTTCACAGAGGAATTGCCATAGGCGTCTTGCTTTATCACAGTACAGTCCTATCCTGTTTAGGATCTCATCCTATTAGAGATGTGTGATATACGTGCTTGATTCTCTACTCTCGTCAGTCTAGTGTATAACTTCGGTATTGGATCGCCTTTCTTATTTAGTCTTGAAGTTTTCGATCCGTCTATTCAGTTCAGAGCCTTGTCGTGTCCACGCCGAGTCGTCTTTCACTCCAGCATGGACAATATTTGAATGTTTATTGCAGATGTGTATTTAAACAGCATAGAGGCGAAGGTACAGTGAACAGCTGTTATGGAAGGGTCTTTCTTTCATTTCGGTGTTTACATGCACCGTAGTATGCAGAAGGGATGGTATCTTTCCCCAGCACTTAATGTTTGGCGGTGTTTGTACCGTTCGAGTGTTGGAAGTAAACTTAAATAGTTTGCATTGATTGATTTCTGTCATTACAGAAGTCTGCGGCATCGCGAGGGTTGAAACTGCGATAAAAATATACCACCACAGTAAGGCCCCGCTGCCACGTGGAATCATATGTATATATTTTTTTCTTTTTTCAACTTTTGCCAACCATTGATTTTACGTCTCTGGTTTTTGAAGGTTCCAGGCACCCGACCAGTCATGATCGCTGACACGATCGTTTGCTCGTGGTGTTGGTTCTCATGGAATGTGAGATGCAAGAGAGTCCAATCGCACGTCATGGTGTTTGACGCCACACTTCCTCGATGTGAGGAGGGCTTGACTGCGTCTCGTGATCATTTTGTGATTCGAAGTCGTTTCTTTTTCTTCGTCCCCGTCTCTGCCATTTACGAGTTTGGTGGAATTTCGCAACATTTCATGATTTTCTCTTAGTTTCGCTGGCTCATAGGACGAGGATGATTAAGTTAACTTACGACATGTCTTTTTTTTTTTTTTTTAATGGAAGAAATCGTATTATAATTTCATTTAGGGGGAGTTATATAGCATTGCATATATCATATGTATTTCGTGAGAGCAGGGAGAGGCAGACATACATCCCCCCCCCTTGCTTGTGGGGTTATTAGAAGCCTTTAATTTCCTCTTCATGTTATCATTGACCATCTCAGAACTGCTGGTTAAGGAAGACAGTCCACGGCGTTCCCTGCCCAGCGACCTTTCTCTCTCGCATGCACTTTATGGAGTGCACGAGTTCAGGTCCTCTGCTTTTCTGGAGCAGTTCGAGATATACGGCATCCGAATCTTGGTCGCTTTTACGGGTATATATATTTTTATATATATATATATATATATATATATATATATATATTATATATATATATATATATATATATATATATGGGCGGTAGCTGGAAATCCTCCCTTCAGTTTTTTTTTAATTTTCCAAAAGACGGAACAGAGAAGGGGGCAGGTGAGGATATTCCCTCAAAGGTCCAGTCCTCTGTTCTTAACGATACCTTGCTAACGCGAGAAATGGCGAGTAGTGTGAAAAAAAGAAAAAAAAATATATATATATATATATATATATAATATATATATCTTTCATACTATTTGCCATTTCCCGCGTTAGCAAGGTAGCGTAAGAACGAGACTGGACCTTTGAGGGAATATCCTCACTGGCCTCGTTTCTGTTCTTCTTTTGGAAAATCAAAAAAACGAGAGAGGAGGATTTCCGCCCTCCGCTCCTCCCTTTTAGTCGCCTTCTACGACACGCAGGGAATACGTGGAAGTATTCTTACTCCCCTATCCCCAGGGATAATATATATATATATATATATATATATATATATATATATATATATATATTATATATATATATATAAAGTTCCATTGTGGTGTAGTGGTTTGTAGAAGACTGGAAGGTTACTGCTGTGCTGTGATGAGGTAATCGTGGATTATGGTTTTTTCTTCTTGCATTGGAGGACGACCTGGGCGCCTCAGGGTAGATTGGAAAGTATGCGAGAGGGAACTATCCTGGGAAATGTGCGAGTGGAAACACTCCTGGAAAGTACGCGAGATCAAAGTCGCCTGGAAAGTGAGCGAGAGGAAAGTCTCCTGGAAATTGTGCGAAAGGAATCTCTCCTTGAAAGTGAGAGAGAGAGAGAGAGAGAGAGAGGAGAGAGAGAGAGAGAGAGACACTCTCCTGGAAAGGGTGCAATATGAAACACTTCAGCAAAGTGTGCGAGACGAAACACTCCTGGAAAGCGTGCGATATGAAACACACTTCGGCAAAGTGTGCGAGACGAAACGTTTCACTCCTGGAAAGCGTGCGATATGAAACACTTCAGCAAAGTGTGCGAGACGAAACACTCCTGGAAAGCGTGCGAGAGGAAACAGTCATGGAAAGCGTGCGAGACGAAACACTCCTGGAAAGCGTGCGTGAGGTGAGACTCTCACAGTCTCTGAGCCAGGAGGCGGCCAGGAACTCGTCCCTCATCCCATGTATGGACTAGGGGGTTCCGTCTGCAGTTTCCAGGCTCGCTAGGCTGTCGCCGGAGTTTAAAATTTTTGTGCTGGCGATATTTAAGGTGGCTCCCCAGCGGCGTCTTGCGGTTTCACTCGGGTGGTGGGAAGAGAGAGAGTCTCTCTCTCTCTCTCTCTCTCTCTCTCTCCCAGCTCATGTGACATCACCAAACACCGACATGATATACCCCTTGTTCGTCATCACGACGTTTTCTTTGGGTGTTTCCTCCTCTAGTTTCGATTCCTCCCATTCTGGGAGCTTCACCGGTGAGGAGGCTATGGTGGGAGGGCGAGCACTCTGGTGAACGAAGGTGAGTGGTAGCTACCCATTTCCCTTCCTCCCTATCCACACACACACACACACACATGCACACTATTTCCCGGTTGCTCTTTCTTGTTATGCCTCACGCAGGCGTATGGCTGAGGTACGCATGGAATTATCTTTAACCTTCGGAATTATATTTCCCCCCCCCCATGTCTAGGAGTTGTTGGTCCCTGATGCTTCGTAATATAGGACTTGGGTCGTAGTTACTGGGGTTCGATTCCCCCGCGAAGCGCGTTCCAGGTAGTGCGATTTGTCGAGGCCCTTCTTCGCCATCAGGCATGGATGTGATGGGAAGGTAGTTCGGTGAGGGGTAGAAGAGAGAGAGAGAGAGAGAGAAGCTCATAAAGAAATTATTCTCTAAAGCAGATGTGGTGAAGCATTATAAACGCTGTACAGCGAAAGGGTTTGTGTGTCCAGGGAACTGACGGTCGGCGCTCGAAGCCTCACTGTAGAAGAAAGGACGAGAATTAAGGTAAATTAAATGGACTGAGCTATGGATTGGACACTTTGTCATCCTGAAATCACATTATATTTTCTTCCATGCCATCTGAAAGTGTACGACAAGTGTGAGGGATTCGTGGACGCATCGCTCTGTCATAAGTAGCCTCATCATGGTGTCATTGTCCTCCCTAGATGGCCTCATGTTATAGCAGACGCGCCATCACCGCCGTTCACGGACGGCATCCCCCACCACCCAGCGAACACGTTGCTAAGGACAGACGAGAAGTCCTGCGCCGCGAGGTGTGACTTCAACCTCCCTGGATCTTGGTGGTGATCTAATTCGGGTCGCCAAACACTCCAGCTTCTCCCCAAGTATCATCCCAGTTACACTCCCTTTTTTTTTTTTCACTTCGTCCCTCTCCTCTCTCTCTCTCTCTCTCTCTCTCTCTCTCTCTCTCTCTCTCTCTCTCTCTCTCTCTCTCTCTCCTAAAACCGAGGCTTCTGAACCACCGTATAGCGCCCTTCTTCCCCGCCCCCCCCCCCTTTTTGGGGCCTCCCTCCTCCTCCTCATCTTTTAGGGTCACTTCACCCTCGGTCCTCCCCCATATACATGTAGTTCTTCCTTCGTTATCCCCTGGGGGAAGCTGGGCTAAGCTAACGTATACATCAGTCAACGAACCTTGTTAGCATCTCAACCACGACCCTGCCTACAGCCCTTGGGGAGTATAATGTAGGCTGACCTTTGACCTGAGCCTTAAGGATTAAGTTCGAAATTTGGTCCTTCATGCTCAAAGGTCGGATTATTGTGCTCACGGGTCGTTCCGTTGTGTACAGGGGGTCGAACTGTTGTGCTCAAGGGTCGATTCGTCGTGTTCACGGGTCGTTCCGTTGTGTACAGGGGGTCGAACTGTTGTGCTCAAGGGTCGATTCGTCGTGCTCAAGGGTCGTTCCA